>NC_046168.1:28830106-29006646 GCF_011064425.1 Rattus rattus | reverse complement strand
TTTAATTTCTTTCTTTATTTCTTCCTTGACCAGGTTATCATTGAGTAGAGCATTGTTCAATTTCCACGTATATGTGGGCATTCTTCCCTTATTGTTATTGAAGACCAGTTTTAGGCCGTGGTGGTCTGATAGCACGCATGGGATTATTTCTATCTTTCTGTACCTGTTGAGGCCCGTTTTGTGACCAATTATATGGTCAATTTTGGAGAAAGTACCATGAGGAGCTGAGAAGAAGGTATATCCTTTTGCTTTAGGGTAGAATGCTCTATAAATATCTGTTAAGTCCATTTGGCTCATGACTTCTCTTAGTCTGTCTACGTCTCTGTTTAATTTCTGTTCCATGATCTGTCCATTACAGTACAAAGTAGGGTGTAGAAATCTATTATTGTGTGAGGGTGCAATGTGTTTTGAGCTTTATTAAGGTTTCTTTTATGTATGTAGGTGCATGCTCTACTCTTCCCAACCTTCCTTATGTGACTGTCCGCTGAGATATCTTTCCAGCACCTTCTTTCTTTTTTCTCATTTGCCAGGCTCACCTCGAACTTTTAATCCTTCCACCTTGTCCTACCAAGTAACTACTGTCATAGGCCTGTGCCATTAGGTGTAGCTCTTGTGCTGCATTTTGCTTTTAATATTTTAGAAAATGCTAAGAAGTAAAAGAGAGTGCGTGTAGAGTGAATAGGGGTGTATTTTTTTCTTATTCCTGGTAGGTTGAATAGATTCTTTGGTAAAAGAAGGGAGTTTTAGCTGTTTATTGATTAGACATTGTTTAGAATTTTCTACTTTGTTCAGGAAAAGACACATTCTTATCAGACTGTGAAGATGTTGTTGACCCATGGGGATACTACGTGGTGAATTAATTTAAAATCACTTTTCTAAGTACAGTTCTTAACACCGCTTGCTGTTCTTTTGATTGTTTGATTGCTCTTCTCTTTTATAAATGTTTGTGGTAGATGTGTGTTTTGGATCTCTCAGTTTGAGTTTACTCTAGTTGTCTTGTGTATGCCTCGTCATCATACTGTGTGGAGAGGTAGAGGCAGCTTCTTCACACGATTACCTTCTAAGGCAGCTTCAGGCACAGAAAGTGACCAGATGGAAGGCCAGTCTAATTGTTGGGTAGTCAAGATATCCATCTGTAGAGACCTCTCATCTTCTTATCTTACACTCTCCATTTGAATTTCAAGTGGAGCAATGTACAGGTTAGGGAGAATTTTACTGGGTAACTGAAGTTAAACCAGGTTATGAAATATTCTCTTTGAGGAGGGCAGGGAATAGGGTCTTCCAGTGTAGCTCTGTCTCTCTTGGAACTCACTATGTACATCAGGCTAGCTGCAGACTCAGAGATCCAGCTGCCTCTGCCTCCTGAGTCCTGGTATAAAAGGTATGAGCCACCACCAGCATGAAACATTCTTTTCAATGATTCTTTAATATTGCTCTGGGCAATGGGATTGAGAACCAAAGAATTTGAGAAACTGTTCCAAGGAAAGGTCTCTCTTTGGTAGAACTTGACAGAATTAGAATCTTCTCTATTGGCCATTATTAGTTCTTAAGTTGGTGAATCTTATTGATTGACTAGAGCATAAAGGTCCATGAACTGAGATAATGGTAACTTGCATAGAATTTTTTTTTTTAGGAAAAGTACTATGAATTTTTAGTTAATGTGTTATGAATTTAAAGCTAATTTTTATGATGAAGAAAAGGCAAGAGAAAATGAAGAATTAAGACATACTAAGTGGTAGTCCGTTAGCTTATTCTTTTGGAAAAAACTTTGGAGTTTTCTAGAGTGTCCTGAATTAGAAAGATGCTGGTGATAATATCTTGACAGCATGTACCTCTTGGAGGTTTGACATACTGTTTACTGGAAATCATTAGAATCACAGAAGAAAGTATAACAGAAAATCTAATGGTAAACCTTCTTTGTTTTTATTCTTTAAAATGTAAAAGTCTGCTTTTTTTAAAGTGTTTCTTTAGGCAGCAGATTAGCCTCACACCTGTTAGGTAGAAAAAAAAATATGGTGGGAAATAGTAAAGCTATACTGTAAGTTCATTTTATAACATTTACTTCCAACAACTAGAATCATAATGCTCTAGATTGAGCTGGGACATGCCTTCAAAAGTTGATTTGAAAAATTGGCATTGTAACTTCAACTCTAGAAATCTGTATTGGCATTAGTTTTTTAGTTTATAGATAAATCTAAGTTTATGAGTATTTTTCTGAGTTTATGTTTGTGCACTATGTGTGTGCCTCGTACCTTTGGGGATCAGAAAAGGGTACAGGAGTCCTTGGAACTGGAGTTACAGAGGGTGGTGAACCACTATGGCTGGTGGGAGTCATGCATAGGTAAGAGCAACAAGTGTCTCCTTGATAGCCTTGGAAATTAAATTGAATTTAAAGTTGAAAATAATTAAAAATATCATCGAGTCTTTTATAAAATACAATCCAGTTTAATTCTATGTTTGGGTGAGGGGACAATGCATAGGAGTGTTAAAAAGAAACAAGCAAGTAAACATCCTTTATAGTTTAAGAAGTAGCACATATGGTCATTTAAAAAGAAAAATCTCCACATTGGATGGTACCTCGGTCAAGCTGCTCATTATGAAAAGGTTACATCATGAAGAGCATGCACCTGGCTGCCAGGTGTAGTTTTTATAGCTTACTTTAATGATCCTATCTTTTTTTTTTTTTTAACAAATGATAACTTTATTTAATTCAGGGCATGTCTTGCCAGTCACTGCCTTAAAATATAATCTCAACATTATTAAAACCACATTGACACAATTTGACAGAATATGATACAAAGTTGATTGTTTCTGATTTCTTACTTACATTTACTAAACGTCTGAGAAAGATTAGATCAGACTCTTAGCAGCTCTTACATCAAGAGGAGAACAGAGCATAATTACCTCATGGGTTCTGGAACAGTGATTTAAGAGGATCTGGCTTTGAAACAAGTGTGGTTTCTCACTAATCAGATCATATATCTGCAAATTACACCATGGGGACTTAAATAAAAAACTCAAAAGCAGACTGGCTGAAGGAGACTGTATTCTTACTTTCCTGAAACTATACCAGTTTCTAGTTTTGTCATGTGTTCTGGATGACCTGTGGTCACTGCTACTTTTGCAAAAGTCCTGGACCACCTTGTGGGCCCTGACACTCCACTCAGTTCCCCTCTCTTCAGGCCTTCTTCATCACATGCTTCATTGCCACTTCTTTCCTTCCTCCTTCAATCGTGAGCAGTGTCCAGCTTGTCAGGCTTGGTGATGCTTTACAGCCTAGCTTTAAGGAGAAGTTCACCTGCCTAAAATAGGGCCTTACCTCAGTACCACTTCTCTTTAATAAGCTTAGCATCAATGGTGTCTTTTAGATTTTGCTCTGTAGTCAGCCAATTGATGATGCTATGATAATTAATCATGAGCTTAAGATTTTCTTAATATTTATTCTTGGTTAGTATAATTCTGGAGAATTTTATATCTTTAGACTTTTGAGTAATATCTCTAACTAAACTTCAAGTTGTAAGAATTCTTGCAAACTACCATTATGTCGTTTCAATTCATATTATTTTATGAAATTTTATATTTTACCTACCAACACTTTCAGAAAGTAGATTTATTACTGCATGTGCTCTTTTCTTTACATTCTACCTTTTTTCCCTTGTGTCTATTGTTTATTATATTCAGGGGTTCTGTGAACTAAAATTGTTCAGTGTTTTTTTTTGTTTGTTTGTTTGTTTTGTTTTGTTTTGTTTGGTGTAGGTCTTCTGTTTTGTACTAAATACTTAAAATGTGAACCTACTGGTTGTTGTGGAAATTTTTGTAAGAATTCAAATTTCTATAAATGGCTAAACTTACTGCCTCTTTATCATTTTTCATATACTAATTGTATACTCAACATAAATACTATACTTACTTAGCTTTTTAAAAATTTTTTTATTAGATATATTTCTTTACTTACATTTCAAATGTTATTCCCCTTCCCGGTTTCCTGTCCATAGCCCTATTCCCTCCCCCTTCCCTCCCCCTTCCCCCCTCATACGGGTATTCCCCTATACATCCCCCTTATTGCCCTCCCCCATATTCCCCTGCACTGGGGGTCCAACCTTGGCAGGACCAAGGGCTTCCCCTTCCACTGGTGCTCTTACTAGGCTATTCATTGCTACATATTCAGTTGGAGCCCAGGGTCAGTCCATGTATAGTCTTTGGGTAGTGGCTTAGCCTGGAAGCCCTGAATTGTTTGCATTTTTGTTCATATGGGGTCTCAAGTTCCTTCAGCTCTTTCAGTCCTTTCTCTGATTCCTTCAACAGGGGTCCCATTCTCAGTTCAGTGGTTTGCTGCTGGCATTAAGCTGTATTTGCTGTATTCTGGCTGTGTCTCTCAGGAGAGATCTACATCTGGTTCCTGTCGGCCTGCTTCTTTGGTTCATCCATCTTATCTAATTTTTGGTGGCTGTATGTATGGGCCACATGTGGGGCAGGCTGTGAATGGGGTGTTCCTTCTGCCTCTGTTCTACTTTGCCTCCTATTCCCTCCCAAATATTCTTCCCCTTTTAAGAAGGGTGAAGCATTAGCATTTTGGTCATCCTTCTTGAGTTTCATGTGTTCTGTGCATCTAGGGTAATTCAAGCATTTGGGCTAATATCCATTTATCAATGAGTGCATACCATGTGTGTTTTCTGTGATTGAGTAACCTCACTCAGGATGATATTTTCCAGTTCCATCCATTTGCCTATGAATTTCTTTTGTTTTTGATAGCTGAGTAGTACTCCATTGTGTAGATATACCACGTTTTTAATCAGTCCTCTGTTGAAGGACATCTGGGTTCTTTCAGCTTCTGGCTATTATAAATAAGGCTGCTATGAACATAGTGGAGCATGTGTCTTTGTTGTATGTTAGAACATCTTTTGGGTATATGCCCAAGAGAGGTATAGCTGGGTCCTTCAGGTAGTTCAATGTCCATTTTTCTGAGGAACCTCAGACTGATTTCCAAGTGGTTGTACCAGTTTGCAATCCCACCAACAATGGAGGAGTGTTCCTCTTTCTCCATCCTCACAGCATCTGCTGTCACCAGAGTTTTTATCTTAGCCATTCTGACTGGTGTGAGGTGGAATCTCAGGGGTTGTTTTGATTTGCATTTTCCTGATGACTAAGGATGTTGAACATTTCTTTTTTAGGTGCTTTTGGCCATTCAATAATCCTCAGCTGAGAATGTTTTGTTTAGCTCTGTACCCCATTTTTTAATAGGATTATTTGGCTCTCTGGAGTTAAACTTCTTTAGTTCTTTGTATATTTTAGATATAAGCCCTCTATCAGATGTAGGATTGGTAAAGATCCTTTCCCAATCTCTTGGTTGCTGTTTTGTCCTAATGACAGTGTCTTTTGCCTTACAGAAGCTTTGCGTTTTTATGAGGTCCCATTTGTCGATTCTTGATCTTAGAGCATAAGCCATTGGTGTTTTGTTCAGGAAATTTTCTCCAGTGCCCATGTGTTCAAGATGCTTCCCCACTTTCTCTTCTATTAGTTTGAGTGTGTCTGGTTTGATGTGCAGGTCCTTGATCCACTTGGACTTAAGCTTTGTACAGGGTGATAAGAATGGATCGATCTGCATTCTTCTACATGCTGACCTCCAGCTGAACCAGCACCATTTATTGAAAATGCTCTCTTTCTTCCATTGGATGGTTTTAACTCCTTTGTCAAAGATCAAGTGACCATAGGTATGTGGGTTCATTTCTGGGTCTTCAGTTCTGTTCCACTGATCTATCTGCCGGTTTCTGTACCAATACCATATAGTTTTTTTTGTTTTTTTGTTTTTTTTTTTTTTTTTTCACTATTGCTCTGTAATGCTGCTTGAGTTCAGGGATAGTGATTCCCCTAGAAGTTCTTTTATTGTTGAGTATAGTTTTTGCTATGCTGGGTTTTTTGTTTTTCCAAATGAATTTGCAAATTGCTCTTTCTATCTCTATAAAGAATTGAGTAGGAAGTTTGATGGGGATTGTATTCAACCTGTTGATTTCTTTTGGTAAAATGGCCATCTTTACTATGTTAATCCTGCCAATCCATGAGCATGGGAGATCTTTCCATCTTCTGAGATCTTCCTTAATTTCTTTCTTCAGAGACTATAAGTTCTTGTCATACAGATCTTTCACTTGCTTGGTTAATATCACACCAAGATATTTTATGTTATTTGGAACTATTGTGAAGGGTGTCATTTCCTTAATTTCTTTCTCAGCCTGTTTATCCTTGGAGTAGAGGAAGGCTACTGATTTGTTTGAGTTAATTTTATACCCAGCCACTTTGTTGAAGATGTTTATCAGCTATAGTAGTTCTCTGGTGGCACTTTAGGGGTCACTTAAGTATACTATCATATCATCTGCAAATAGTAATATTTTGACTTCTTCCTTTCCAATCCCTTTGACCTCCTTTTGTTGTCTGATTGCTCTGGCTAGGGCTTCGAGTACTATATTGAATAAGTAGGGAGAGAGTGGGCAGCCCTGTCTAGTCCCTGATTTTAGTGGGATTGCTCCAAGTTTCTCTCCATTTAGTTCAATGTTGGCTACTGGTTTGCTGTATATGGCTTTTACTATGTTAAGGTATGGGCCTTGAATTCCTGATCTTTCTAGGACTTTTATCATGAAGGGGTGTTGAATTTCGTCAAATGCTGTCTCATTATCTTAAGGAGATGATCATGTGTTTTTTCCCTTTGAGTTTGTTTATATAGTAGATTACATTCATGGATTTCCATATAATGAACCATCCCTGCATCCCTAGGATGAAGCCAACTTCATCTTGATGGATGGTCATTTTGTCATGTTCTTGGATTCAGTTTGCACAAATTTTATTGAGTATTTTTGCATCGATATACATAAGGAAAATTGGTCTGAAGTTCTCTTTCTTTGTTGGTTCTTTGTGTGGTTTAGGTATAAGCGTAATTGTGGCTTCATAGACCGAATTGCATAGTGCTTCTTCTGTTTCTATTTTGTGGAATAGTTTGGACAGTATTGTCATGAGGTCTTCTATGAAGGTCTGATAGAATTCTGCTGGGTTCTTTTTGGTTGGGAGACTTTTAATAACTGCTTCTATTTCTTTAAGAGTTATGAGGTTGTTTCAAAGGGTTTCATCTGTTTCTGATTTAACTTTGATACCTGGTATTTGTCTAGAAAATTGTCTATTTCATTCAGATTTTCCAGTTTTGTTTTTTTTTAATTTCCTCAGATCCTGTTATGTGTTCATTTCTGATTTTGTTAATTTTGATACTCTCTCTGTGCCCTCTGGTTAGTCTGGCAAAGGATTTATCTGTCTTGTTGATTTTCTCAAAGAACCAGCTCCTGGATTTGTTGATTTTTTTTTTTTAATATTTTTATTTATTTATTATATATGAGTACACTGTAGCTGTTTTCAGACATACCAGACGAGGGCATCAGATCTCATTACAGATGGTTGTGAGCCACCATGTGGTTGCTGGATTTGAACTCAGGACCTCGGGAAGAACAGTCAGTGCTCTTAAACACTGAGCCATCTCTCCAGCCCCGTATTTGCTTCTTTTTGTTCTAGAGCTTTTATTTGTGCTGTCAAGCTGCTAGTGTAAGGTTTCTACAATTTCTTTTTGGAGATACTCAGAGCTATGAGTTTTTCTCTTAGCACTGCTTTCATTGTGTCCTATAAGTTTGGGTATGTTGTGCCTTCATTTTCATTCAATTCCAAAAAGTCTTTAATTTCTTTCTTTATTTCTTCCTTGACCAAGTTATCATTGACTAGAGTGTTGTTCAACTTCATGTGTATGTCGGATTTCTGTCATTATTGTTGTTATGGAAGACCAGTCTTAGTGCGTGGTGATCTGATAGGATGTATGGGATTATTTTAGTCTTCTTGTACCTGTTGAGACCTGTTTTGTGAGCGATTATATGGCCAATTTTGGAGAACGTACCATGAGGTTCTGAGAAGAAGGTATATTCTTTTGTTTTAGGATGAAATGTTCTGTAGATATCTGTTAAATCCATTTGGTTCATAACTTCTGTTAGTTTCTCTGTGTCTCTGTTTAGTTTCTGTTCCCATGATCCGTCCATTGATGAGAGTAGGGTGTTGAAGTCTCCCATATTATTGTATGAGGTACAATGTGTGTTTTGAGCTTTAGTAAGGTTTCTTTTATGAATGTAGGTACCCTTGTATTTGGAGCATAGATATTTAGGATTGAGAGCTCATATTGGTGGATTTTTCCTTTGATGCATATGAAGTGTCTTTCCTTATCTTTTTTGATAACTTTTTGTTGAAACTCGATTTTATTCTATATTAGAATGGCTACTCCTGCTTGTCTCTTGAGACCATTCGCTTGGAAAGTTGCTTGCCAGCCTTTTACTCTGAGGTAGTGTCTGTCTTTGTCTCTGAGGTGTGTTTCCTAGAGCCAGCAAAATGCTGGATCCTCTTTACATATCCAGTCTGTTAGGCTATATCTTTTTATTGAGTAATTGAGTCCATTGATGTTGAGACATATTAAGGAACAGTGATTGTTGTTTCCAGTTATTTTTGTTGTTAGAGGTAGAATTATATTTGTGTGTCTCTCTTCTTTTGATTCTGTTGCAAGATTACTTTCCTGCTTTTTCTAGGGTGTATTTTCCCTCCTTGTTTTGGAATTTTCCATCTATTAGCCTTTGTAGGGCTGGATTTGTAGAAAGATATTGTGTAAATTTAGTTTTGTCATGGAATATCTTGGTTTCTCCATCAATGTTAACTGAGCGTTTTGCTGGGTATAGTAGCCTGGGCTGGCATTTGTGTTTTCTTAGGGTCTGTATGACATCAGCCTAGGATCTTCTGGATTTCATAGTCTCTGGTGAGAAGTCTGGTGTAAATGTGATAGGTCTGCCTGTATATGTTACTTGACCTTTTTCCCTTACTGCTTTTAATATTCTTTTTTTGTTTTGTGGGTTTGGTGTTTTGACCAGAGGAATTTCTTTTATGGTCCAATCTATTTGGAGTTCTTTAGGCTTCTTGTATGTTTATGGGCATCTCTTTCTTTAGGTTAGGGAAGTTTTCTTCTATAATTTTGTTGAAGATATTCCTGGCCCTTTAAGTTGGGAGTCTTCATTGTCTTCTATACTTCTTATCCTTAGGTTTGATCTCCTCATTGTGTCCTGGATTTCCTGGATGTTTTGAGTTAGGAGCTTTTTGTATTTTACATTATCTTTGACAGTTGTATGGATGTTTTCTATGGTATCTTCTGCCCCTGAGATTCTCTCTTTTATCTCTTGTATATTCTGTTGGTGATGCTTGCATCTGTGACTCCTGATCTCTTTCCTAGGTTTTTCTATCTCCAGGGTTGTCTCCCTTTGTGCTTTTTTCATAGTTTCTATTTTCATTTTTAGATCCTGCATTTTTTTTTTTCAATTCCTTCCCCTGTTTTTTTTTTTTTCCCCTGTAATTCTTTAAGGGATTTTTGTGTTTCCTCTTTAAGGTCTTCTACTTGTTTACCTGTGTTCTCCTATATTTCTTTAAGGGAGTTATTTATGTCCTTCTTAAAGTCATCATCATCATAAGATGCAATTTTTAAATCCAAATCTTGCTTTTCTTGTGTGTTTGGATATCCAGTATTTGCTGTGGTGAGAGAACTGGGCTCTGATGATGCCAAGTAGTCTTGGTTTCTGTTGCTTAGCTTCCTGTGTTTGCCTCTCACCATTTCCTTGTCTCTGGTGTTAGCTTGTTTTGCTGTCTCTGACAGTGGTTCCACCCTCCTGTAGACCTGTGTGTCAGCATTTCTGTAGACCTGTTTCCTTTCAGCCAGATATGGGAACAGAGAACTGCTCCTGGGTTTGTGTGACCTGAAGCTCCAGGAGGTTTGTTGTTGAAGAAGAGTTGGTCTTACCTCTGCTCTCAGGTGTGTAGGCACGCTTGGTGACTGGCTTTCAGCTCTTGGTGCAGCAGGCAGAAACCCAAAGGGTCCTGCCCCTGACAGCTCCTACATTCCTAGGCAGGTTCCTCTTGGGTGAGGAATGTGATCAGAAGTAGGGTCTCCCCTGAGCTCCTAGGGTTGTTTGTACTTCTGAGGGTCTAGCCCTCTCCCCTGTAGAATTTGGGTGCAGCCTGAGATCTTGTCTTAATAAAATAAAAAAATTAAATTTTATGTAGGCATTCTTATTGTTCTAGCTAGAGGTATAAATAGCTGAACAAACCCAAATTATTAAAAATAGAAGCTCTTGTTCATTGCTAAAGCATGCTTGCTTCCTTGAGTGACCGTAATGAGCTCTCATTGTTTCAGATAGTCCAGCAGCCTTCAGTAGGCAATGCCAATCATGTGACCTCCATTTCCCATTCCTCACCATTGAGCTCTCAGACCTGTGGGCAGAAGGCACCAGTGACTGCTGTAATGCCTACTGGTAAGTTCCCTCCGTACCTGCTGGCAGTCCTACGTCATCCCAGTGCGTCTGGAGCATGGTGGGACTTGCACCTGCTGTGTTAAGGGAAGAGAAATTGAGAGGACGAAATGATCTGTTACAGTTACATAAACAGTACATTTTAGGCATTGTTTCAAAATAAATGACTGCTTAAAGTATTGTATTATTATATAAACCATTCTAGAAGTGTTATGTGTTAATATGTGTTAATAATATGTGTTAATGATACATGAATACAAGTGAAATATTAACAGTTGCCTTTCACACATGACGTTTTTGTACTGATGCTAAATTTTAGACAATTTGAGACTACATAAAAACATAATCCAGAGATGTTTATAAGCTGGTTTCTTATGCAGGGTTTACATTTATTAGCCTATTTAAATTTAAACATAGTTCTGGGCAGCTTAAGACATTTTTTTGATTATTTTGTATTTACTAAAAACTATTCTGAATTTTTCTTAATGTGACATAATTGCCTTTGTAAGGGGGTGGGGGAGGGTATTCTACATTTTTCTTTCTTGTTTTGTTTTTCCAGCTTCCATCATAAAGCAAATTAGTCTGCCTGGAAATAAACTTTTGTCGCTTCAAGCTCAAACAACTTCTATTCAGAACAATAAAATAAAAGAAAATGGACCAGCATGCTTCAGGTAAAGAAAATCAGTAGTTAAAACTTGGTCTGATATATGGAAGTAAAGTTTCAGGGGAAAAAATGTTGTAAAGAATGATGTCTAAATAAACAGATTTGAATGCCTTTAAAATATTCTAATAAGAGATAGCCCTGGTTTGTTTCCTAGCACCCACATAGCAATTCATAATCTTTTGTAACTCCATTTCTAATGGATCTAGTGCCCTCTCCTGGCCTTCCACATACATGCAACTCGTAGACATAATGTGGGCAAAACAACCATATACATTAATAAAATTAAAAATTAAAAATTTCTAACAGTATAAATTACTGAGTATAATTTATATATTGTACACGCTTTTTTTTAATCCATTTTGAAAAACCTGTTTAGTAGTCTACAAATCCCTCCCTCCATTACCCCAACCCCTTTTTCTCAGAGAGGGGGAAGCCTCCTCCCTTCCCCTATACCATGAAACCCAGCAGGACTAAGCACATCCTTTCCCACCGAGGCCTAACTGAGCAGTCCAGGAAGGGGAGGGGGATCCAGTGTCAGTCTTTGCACTGCAGTTCAGTTTCTGTGATATTCTCAGGTTTCACCCATTTGCCTGCAAATTTCATGATGTCTTTGTTTTTAAAAGCAGAATAGTATTCTATTGTATAGATGTACCAAATTTTCTCCAGAATTTCAAGTCTACATTAAGATGTTTGATCCATTTCTTTTTTGATTGAGTTCATTTTCTTAGAGATTAAGAGATAAGGATCACTTTCATTCTTCCATTTGTGGATATTCAGTTCCTAGCACCATTTGTTGAAATGGCTGAATTTTCTACAGTGTTTATTTTTTTGGTGTCTTTTTTTTTTTTAAATTAGGTGTCTTTAATTTTGCACTAAGATTTTCTTAAATGATACTTCTCGGTGATTTGGGTTATATGTAATCTTACACCTATTACACTGTATTAAGAAATTTATATAGAGTTTAGTTTTGAAACAGCATTACTGCTACCTTAGTCCAAATGAAACTAAAATCAGACTCTTAATGTTGACTTGTATTAACTAAGAAAGAAGTCATATGTGATGTTCGGCCACCTTGACTAATCTAGATTGCATTTCACAATATTTGATACCTGCTTTGTTGTTGTTGAGAGATATCTGGTCAATCTAAACTTTTGTTGTGAATTTGTGACTTTTTCACTATAAAAAAATCATATTTTGCATTTAGCTTCTTGGTGTATCTGGGATGAAACTTGGAAGTTGTGTGGTGTTTAAAACACCAGAGGGCACCAGAGATTCAGGCTTCATCGCAAACAAAGTAATAATGTTATGTCATGTGTTGTATTACTTCTAAATTTGATACTCAGTTATTTTCATAGTGCAAAAGGAATCAAGTTCTTTAATATAAACACTTTAGACTGTGTTTACCTTTAAACGTATGCATCTTGTTCTGTGTGCCGTGTGTCGTGCATATAAATACATCAGTAGTATGTATTGTATATATAAATACATCAATCGTATGTATGGTTTATATAAATACATCAGTAGTATGTATGGTTTATGTGCTGCTAATACATGTCTTATCATTTTAGGATAGCGATTTTTAAAAAGAGCCAAAAAATGTCGGGTGGCCAAACCAGCTCTCCCACCCTTGAGCTGGTAGAGAGAGATACATCATGGTAGATAGGCTCACAGGAGACAGTGTTACAGTCCAGAAAAAGATGGCAGCCGAATGCCTGTCATGCTGCACGGGGAGCTATGCATAGTGTCTTAGAAATGACACCATGAAGTCTTTCAAAGCTGTTAAATATTAATCTGTATAGAAAATTCTTTACTGTTTCCATATCTTTGTTTTTGAGTGAGTAAGTTTATTGCTTATATAGCAATTAAAAGAACAAATATAAGTAGCAGCTAAATGCCATCATCAAATCAGATCTTACAGCACCCAGCAGAAATGGCTATAGAAGGCCTGATAGTCATACAGGGGTAACCAACTGAGAATCCTAGACAGAGCAGACAGTGTTCTCCTTGAATAAGCTCCCAGCTACTCAATTCCACTGAACGGATTTTTATAACATTAGATAACCAATTGTAGCCTCCGTTAGAAATATTTTACCTTTCAGCTGTTCTCAAGGGTGCAGTGTTTTTAATATCTTAGGCTTCTTTCTTCTTGTCAAAAATGGAGGACGCCAACCTGCCCCGGCAGGGTTGTGAGCACTGGCGCTAAGCGTGCATGAGTCTGAGGTTGGGGTCCCATTTTGCTTTCAGAGTTTGTATTTTCCACCAAGGACATACAGCACATGGTAGTTTATTAATAAAATTTGTATGCAGACCTAGTTTATCATAGTAAATGATGTTCAGAAAGTTATTTTTGTGCTTACACATAAAATAAATTGATGAAAAACTTTAGAAGTGAGCACACAGTGAACAAAGGTTAAAATGAGGCCTGGAGTTAGGTTTATTGGTCATGCCTATCACCAAGGAGAACCAAAGAGGTTGGTAACTGTTGTGATTCATGCTACAAACTTCTTAGCAGAACCAGGTGAGAAGTACAGATATAGGAAAGGACTAATGGATACTTTTGAAAGCACCTCAACATTATATAGATCAGCAATTCAGAACTACCCAGTGAACTGCTAAACGTCTGGATCCAGGCCTGGAGACAAGAAATGGCTAAAATTTGTTTTGGAAATGTTTTAAAGTATTTTGACAGTCACCACAGTTTAATAAGTACCTACTGCTCTCAAATGTAATCTGAAGAAAAGAATTTCAAAACCTGTTCGTTCAGGGTGTTGCACAGTATTGGTAAAGTGAAAGGAAGAGGCTCACAGTGCATTGTAGGTAGGGAGGCTTTATGAGGAGAGAGGCTGGCAGGGATTCCTTTCTTTAACTCATTTTTAAATTTTATATGGCTTACATTTAAAGTTATTTATCATGATAGCCTTTTATTTCATTCTTCAAAATAATATTCATGCTTAATTTCTAATATAGTTTTAGCATCTCATGGCTTTCATTCAAGAACACTTGATATTCCTATCAAGTTTTATTCTCATTTTTTAGATGGGATGATAGATGAGTAGAAGAGTCATACAGATCACAGCTGTCTCACAAACTCTTAGGGCAGAGCCTGAGACCTTGGTGTCTACCTCACATTCCTAAGTGTGCTTCATATTACCCAAGTGTGTGTGCTTTTTAAGGAATAAACCAGGGCCGATTATGACATACATAAATACACATACACATATATACACACATACATACACACATATACATAGAGACACACACACACACACACACACACACACACACACACACACATATATATATATATATGGGGTTTTTTTGTTTGTTTGTTTTTGTTTTTTTGCTGCTGCAGTGCGCTTTGCCTGCCTGTAGAACAAAGTGTTGTGAACGTGTTAGCAGAGGGTAAGCTGACTTACGATGTTTGGTAGAGCAAGTATGTTAAATGCATTCAATTTCAGAAGCTTAGAGTTTACAAAGGACTTACTGGGAATGTCACCTCCATCGTAAGTTAAGGAACATGTGGACTTCCTATTTGTATGATAGAAATTTCCTCTTAGTCCTCGGTCTAATGGCGGGGACTAGTATTCTCCCCTTTTACTGAAAGTACAGTTTCAGAGACTTTGAAACTTTAGTTTACTTAGTAATTGGTAGAGTCAGGATTACCGAGACAAAGTGATTCAGAACTGCCATTTTCTTCTAGTTTCTCCTGCTTATTATATTGTCCTAGGCTAGCACATTATTTTAAGGCATATAAAAAAATCTACAAATATCTACAGGCAAGTTATATACTGCCTTGTTAGGAATATGATAAATAAAGCTAGGTCTTTTTGGAAATTGAGACAAAAACATTGAACATTAGATTAGATACCATATTAAGGTCTGTTATAATTGGCAAAAATATGTTCTTAGAAGTTAGAAAATACCAATTTGAGAAGTAATTGAAATATTTAAAAACAAATTAGGCAGATGTTTTAAAAGTTAGTATTTAAAGTTAATCTAGCTTATAGATTGGGCTTTGGCAAAAAATCAGAGATCAAGGCAAATTGAAGATTAGACAAGAAGGCAACCTTAAGCAGAGGTTAGAAGCAGGAGGAGCTGTTGATAATGATAGAAGAGAGAGGAAGTGGAAAAACTAGGGTCCTTATTTCAACTGGATTGGGATAGGAATATAATTCAATCTCCTAAGGAAGAATTAGTCTAATGCAGAGCTTAATGGTAGAAAAATGTAAGCAAGTAGACATTAAGAAGTAAGTAGTTGGGGTGAAGAGATGGCTCAGACGTTAAGAACACTGGCTGCTCTTCCAGAGGTCCTGAGTTCAATTCACAGCAACCACATGGTCGCTCACAACCATCTGTAATGGACATCGGATCAATGTCCCCTTCTGGTGTGTTTGAAGACAACAGCAGTGTACTCACATACATGAAATAAATAGATAAATCTTTAAAAAAAAAAAAGTAGTAGTTAACTTTATCAAAAGCAAACTGATGAGTTTCCGAAGACAGACTACACAACAAGTGGGTAGTACCTAGTTTGTATAATGTGACACTCCACAGATTCTTGAAGGCTTTTTATTAAGACACTAAGTTTTCTAAGTGTCTTTAAAATAATAGTCCATTTCACACAATACCTCTGTTAGAAGGCCCTGCCTTACCCTTGAAGCCTTGGCTCAGTGGCTTCCACTTTGTTCCTTTAAAATGAAATAAAACCAAAACAGGATCACAAACATTCCTGGACATGATAGCTCTGCCTTTGTCCTGTTCTTTCTTGCTTTTGTTGACAGTGCTGCTGCCCATGGTGCCTTTGCTTTCCTTCTGTCTGCCCCTTTGATTCCTTCTTTTTGCCCTCCCTCAATAGAGGTCCTCCCTGCTCCTGTGGAAGTGCTTACCAGTAGCTGTACCCAAAGAGATTGTGGTTAGGTTGGGAGAAAAAGTAGTTATTGGGTAGTCAAGTTCCTATTTATTTGTCAGAAAGAGCTTATCTTTGAATTAAATTCTAGTACTGGTGATTGAGCTTGTAATACATAGAACTGATCTCTAAAGCTGGTTTGAGTTCCTCTTAGGAACTATACAGGCACTCTTAAGAGAAAAACAAGATACTTTTTACAAGATGCAAACAAGTCTAACTTTTTCTCCCTTTAGAGGGGAAGATGACATCAATGATGTGACTTGCATGGCAGAGGTCAACCTTGATGAGGAAAATGCCTGTATCTTAGCAACACATTCTGACTTTGTTGGCAAACTCATTCAGTCATGCAAAGATGAACCTTTTCTTCTCATTGGAGCTCTACAAAAGAGAATTTTAGACATTGGTAAGTATAGAATCATGATTATTGACCCAATAGGAATGTTTGTTGAGGGGAAGTATTATTTAAAGAGATGGTCTGGGACTCTAAAGCTTACATGAGGCTCTAAAAATGTTCTAAGATTTCTTCAATATTACAGAATAAAGCATTTTATTGAAAAAATCCATTACAACAGCCTTTTGTTTTTGGTTAGATAATATAGCTTAATAATTTATTCATTCTTATGACAAGAGTAATAGAGATACATATTTTACACAAATATTTAATGTGAACTTATTTTTAAAATCTTACTTTTTGTTGGCTTTTAGATATGTGTGTATACAAATAAAAGTTTATGTTAGATACTGAGGTCATAAATTATAGGAGTACCCAATGAGGGTCAATTTTTTTCTCGTATCAACCTGAAAATTTAATTTTTACTTTTATTGTAGAAGAAAGCTGAGCTAGAATTCTAACATTTTTCTCTAGGTGCAGGATGGTTTTTAGGTAGCTGCAATGAGTGGAAGAAAATGGAAGATAATGTACTCATTATTTGGAACTAAATTTCAATTTGTGAAAGACTATAAGACCTCATATTAAATATAACAATAGAGAAGATTGGAAATTTTGTATGAATTGTACCATATTTGATCTACTTCATAATTAACATGAATATTTTATGTATGGTATGTTGAATACTTTAAGGCCATATTTATTATCTGTCTTTAGTGAGGAATTAGCAGTAGTTTCTCCTGGTTAGTTTTTGTTCAGCTTGACACACCTAGAGTTATATGGGGAGAGGAGCCTCTGTTGAGAAAAATCTTAACCATCAGTGAGTGCCACATTATCCAAAGCATTGATTCAGCTCTTTTTCCCTTCCACATTTTATTTTTAGTTTGATTAAAATCTTTATTAAATGATTGCTTTCAGTTTTAAAAATGTTAAATATTGTTTTTAATGCTGTGTATATGTGTCCTGTGTGTGAGTTTATGCATTGGTGTGTTGTACCTGCAGTGGCCAGATGTGTAGAGTCCCCCTAGAGCTGGAGTTACAGGTGATTGTGAGCTTTACAATGTGAGTGTTTGGAACTCACTCTGCAGTGTTCCTAACTACTGAGCCATGTATTAATCCCTGTGTGATCATTTTCTCAAGGTTTGAAGAAAGGTTAAGATACTAATGAACAACATTTGCCTACATATGTCTAGGTGATAGGGCTACTTTGTGCCGCAGCTGCTGAACTCTCTTGGTCCAGACCAAAGCAAACATGAACTTCATATGAACAAATGGACAGGACTGTTTGTTATTGGGCCCTGGCTTCCATACAGAATACTGCAGCCGTGAAGGCTTTGATAACTTGTAATTTTTGACACTGTTCTGGAGTAGGGAAGTCAGGGCCTTCTTGGTGATCCTTGGACAGCTTTCTTTAATGTTGAACCCTCATGGGATTTACCTTATTCTTTATGAATTAGTAAAACCCAAAGGTCTCCATTCCAGTTACCCTAACTGAATCATGGAGAGTTTCTGCATGCATTTTGGGAAGGTATAAACTTCTATGTGGTTGATTCCTATAAAATCAGAGAGATGAGTTTTGACCTGTTGGCTATAGTTTGGCAACCTCTGTTTTAGGAAACATTGGAAAACTATTTCTATTTTCAGTTATTAATGAAACACAAACAATATAATACAAAATGTAAACTGTAAAAATTCTTTGAATTATCTAAGCTTAAAGGAGAAAGCCAAGAAGTGAATGTTAATTTATTTCTAGAGATATTTTCTGTTTATAATAAAATTCCTTCTGAGGTATCATCTGAGGCCATTCCTTAAAAGTAGAAATTATGCCTTCCACCTCACCATCTAACAGCAGGCAGGAAAGCTGGCCCTGTTCCTCAACAGATATAGCAATACAGAGGGACAGCAGGTTCTGCACCTCACCTAGGGAGCACAGCTGAGCTGGCCCTGATGGTAAAGGTGAGCCATTCCCAAGGGCCTGAGCACTGGAGAACTAGCCCGATGCTCGTCTGCTAAGAGGTTTGAGCTAGGGAGAGATACCCTCTGCTCCTGCCCCTTGCCACCTTTGGCAAGTAGGAGGGAAAGCAGGCCCTGCCCCAGAGATTTTTTTTTTATTTTCTTTATTTTCCTTTTCAGGGATGGGGTTGTTGCAAAGGCAGAGTGCAGATAAGAAGAGACAGGGAGAGGAGTTAGATTAGGGTACATGATGTGAAACTCACAAAGAATCAGTGAAACATTTTTAAAAACAATAGAAGTTATACATTTTCTGAAAGAATATTTGACAATGTTTTTCCTGTGTGAAGGTTAGGTTAAATGTCACTGTTCTTCATTTTCCCTCTAATATCCTAAATTAAATCGCAAACATACAATAAAGTCAGTGGTAAGCAGGCAGTCACTAACTAGCGCTCCTTAATTATGTTGGCTTTGCTTAAAATGTGTTAAAAGTGGGAATAGTTTTAACTTGTGCTCTCAGATTTTCTAACTTAGTGGAGGTATTTTTGAACATTGGCTGTTGTATACCCTCAGGAATTATTTATTAACACTTGTTCATTACCAATACTTAAATATTACAGGTTTTAAAAAAAGAACACGAGCTATTATTAGTTTTTAATTTATTGTTCTGAGAACTAAACTCAGAGCCTTCTATAACAGTATAGATTTTTAAATAGATAAATTACTTCTGTTTTTATTTAGTTTTTTAAATAATAGTTATTATTTTCAAAAAATCTTTCCCAAGCACTAATTTTAAGTGCTCATTTAAAAAAAAAAGAATCATGAAGTAACTTGGCTACCCTATCTAGTTGTAATTTATATATTTTTTTATTTGTGTATATATACTTGTGTATGTGAGTTCTGCTGCATATGGAGGCCAGAGCTATTGATTCCCTGGAACAAGAGTTACATGTTATAAACCATGGACACTGGTGCTAGGGATCACATGGAGGTCCTCTGGAAAAGCAGTGAATGGCTTCTAAGTCATCTCCCCAACCAACTCAGCTGGGGATATCATCTTAACCATTGACTGGTTTGAAATTTTATTGTTCCTTGTATAGAAGGCCCAACTAATTGTTTATGCTGAACATTTTTATGAAGTTGTATCTTGGTAATGGGTTTTCCTTTTTTTTCTATTTCAGTTTGAAATTGGAAATGAGTTCAGTTTTTTACAAAATAATGAATTACATTTTGAAGGCTTAGTTTAAAATAAGTTGGATAATTTTAAATTTTCTTCCTTTTTAGTTTACTATGAACTACATTTCAAATTAAAATGTAAATTTACTATGTGGTAATG
Organism: Rattus rattus; assembly: GCF_011064425.1. Taxonomy (NCBI): domain Eukaryota; kingdom Metazoa; phylum Chordata; class Mammalia; order Rodentia; family Muridae; genus Rattus; species Rattus rattus. Next base: position 28,987,044 of record NC_046168.1, on the reverse strand, counting down.
TCAAAGTGTATTTAAGTTGTAATTAAACTGTGTTTTTGCTATAGTTCAGCCTTTGAGAATATGAGTATTTATTATATAAATTAGCATACAAAAATCAAACACTATTTTTAAATTACTATGAAGACATACGTGTGTGTGTGTGTGTGTGTGTGTGTGTGTGTGTGTGTGTGTGTGTGTGTTTAAAATAACCACAGAGGCCTTGAGAAATGCCCAGTGGATAAGACACTTCTGCAACTATGAGGACTAGATCCTTAGTACCTCACACACATGTGACTACACATACATGCGTGTATAACACACACCTGGGCAAACACAGACACATGTACACAGTTTTTAACAATATATCTACCTTAGATCACTGGATGCCTGTATGTTTACCTTTGCATATCTACTGAGGCGGCCAGGTATGTGCCCCTAAGAAAGAGTTTAAGCACTGATAATGGTTGATTGTTAGACAGCTACTGCTCTGGTGTTTACCTTTTAATTTTTTCCCTAAATCTTTCTTCCTCATTACCACCAAGATAAAACAATTTGTTCATAAACAGGAAGTTATTGGAATTAATAATGAAATGATGAGGCTTCGAGCATATTTCAGTGTAATTTTACACGTTAATTTATTGAAAACACGAGTAGTGCAAAATATAATTGGAAATGGACAAGAAGTATATAGGTATGTTTTATAGACAAGGAATTAACAGACTTATAATTTGAGTTCACTGAAATAAATGTCATGAATTATTAACAGTGTCAAACAGGGTAAAATGTGACTTTCCATTTTTTTAATTAATAAAATTAACAGAATATAGCACTAATTTCTGCAGTTACCATTTTCCTCCCTGAACACTAAACTTGATTTGTGTTCTTATTAACTTTGTCCTATAAATGACCTTGCAAGGAGAATGATTCTGGAGGCTAAGGGAAACAATGTCTATATTTTCTGAGGCTCCAGGCTAGGTTTTATTAATGTAATGTCTAAGATCTTTGAAGTTGTGACTTTACCAGGAAAATCATAATCTCCAAACCTTTATTCATAATGGGTATGACTTCCAGGGGGAACTGAATACCTGCTGTGCTAATTATTTCAATTATAAGCCACTACTAAAACATGTAATGGATTTTCTCTGCCTCTACAGGTAAAAAGCATGACATTACGGAACTTAACTCTGATGCTGTGAACTTGATCTCCCATGCAACACAGGAGAGATTACGAGGCCTTCTAGAGAAACTAACTGCAATTGCTCAGCATCGAATGACTATTTACAAGGTAAAGGAATCATTAGGGAAATACAGACTGTCACCTCTTGAGTAACAGTAAAGGTCGTTCCATGGACAAGGCTCCATATCTGCATGTATTTTTAGAATAGTTGAGAAATATATTTCACGTTAGTAGGAAAGCAGTTTCCTTAATTGTTTTACTTAGATGTGCTTGAATAGTAAATCAAATTAAAATTGGTTTTAAGTAGTGTCCAGAGTAAGTTTATTGTTGTACTTTGGAACATGCACCTATTTTACCTGAGGCTCCTTCCTCCTCAAGGCTTAATTAGGAAGAAGGTTGTGTTAGGATAGAATACTGGTTACTGTGTTCTCTTTGGTGGTCTGGACTCTGCTAGCCACCATATGCGTTTTAGTTAGTTACATGGTAACAGTGAGTACTGACCCTGGTGTCATGCGTTGCTGTTCTTAGCTGCTATTAGGAAAAGCTCAATGCAAGAAGAGCCTGTCTAGGTATAACAAGTAACTTACCAAGATAAAAGATAATACACTTACTGTATTTAAATTGTAGTTTTTATTGCTTTTCGGTCTTTAGGGTAAGATCAGTTGTGGACTGAAATTTCAGAGGTGGGCAGATACCCTGAATGATTATGGATTTTAAGAAAAGATAGTGGAATGAAAAGGAATAACACTTTTTTTAATTAAAAAGTACTGAGGGCTAGATTTCCGGCATATCGGTGAACAGGTAACTTTATGAGATTTTAAGTTTGCCAAATCTTCAAAGCCACACAGATTAAAGGAAATCCAGTATCTGCCACTGCCTCCTTAGTAGACTTGCAGGGGAAATCATCTTACTTCCTCACGTAGCATTGCAGAAGACCTATAGTGGTCAAGGTTTTTACTTGAAAATTCTTTGTGACAATTTGTTAGACTGACTTTAAAAAAAAAAAAAAAACAAAACAGAATAAGCACCAGACAAAGCTGTGGGAACAAAGCATCAGTATTTCATTTTACAGAGTCTAGGAATCTGCCCATTTTTGCAGGTTACCCATCTGTCAGTTCAGTCCGTGTTAGTTAACTGCACTTGTGTGTTTTGATTCTTTCTCTGTTATTCTAGCTAATGTTTCCCTACTTTCTTAGTCATGACAGAGAACCAGAACATTTCCATTTCACTGACTTTGCTTGTGTGTTCTGATTTTTATTTATCTCTGTTCTGGTCTGTATGGTTTCCTTTGTTCTACCAGCTTTAGGTTTACTTTGCTCCTTTTTTTTTTTTTTAATTACATAGGAGGTGAAATAAAGATGTTCGTTTGGGATTGTTCTCTTCTGGGTAGACAATTACCACTATGGATCTCTGCACGTAAGAGATCACTGTATTTCATATCCTTGGAGTGTTGTCTTTTATTCTGTCTGTCTGTTTATTGGTTTGGTTTGGTTTCTTTCCCCTTTGACTCACTAGATCAGACTAGTTGAGTATGTGTTGTTAAATTTACACATTTTTTTGTGAAATTTTCAGGACTTTTTTTTTTCAGTACTTTTTTTTTTTTTTAACTTCACTCTTCACTTCTTTGTGATAATAGAAGAAACTTCATATGATTGAAATTATTTCAATTCATTAAGGCTTCTTTTATAACCTAATATAACCTAACATGGTGTTTCCTAGAGAATGTCCCACATGTGTTGAATAGAATATATATTTTTTGATACATGATTATTATCTAGCTGGTTTTAAATGTTGCCATCTGTTTTTTGTTGACAGTCTACATGTAGTCTGGTATTGAAACATGGGGTTTGGTCCAGTAATAGAAGATGTATACATGAGGCTCTGGGTTCAATCTTTGATACCAATCAAAAAGTTGTAACTAGGTTTGCTTTGCATTTGAGGCCTTTATTGTTGGGTTTATATAACTTTTATCATATTTCTGTTACTAAAACAAATGCTGAAGCTAATTAGCCCAAAATAAAGAAACATTTCTTTTGGCTCACAGACTGGGAGGCTGTAGTCCATGGTGGGTTAGACTCGTTGCTGTTGGTTCCATGGCAAGGATTCATGGCAGTAGCATTTCTGGTGAAGCAAAGCTATTGAGCCCAAGGCATCCAGGAAGTAAAAGAGAAGAAGAAGGGAGGCTGTGTCCTCATATTTCCTAGGGTCTGTTCTACCTCCTTCCATTAGCACATTGGCTTGTGACCAAGCAGGCAGCACGTGGGCCATCGAGTAATACAGTCTTCTTAACCCTTCTGTTAATGTGCATCCTCTCATTCTTCCTCCTCGTCTCCAGTTAACTCCCTATGTGACCCAAATAGGTCTTGCGCTCCTGGATTCAAAAGACCTCTTGCCTTGGCCTCCAGAGTACCTAGTGTTACTATAATCTGTCCTTTGTTGTTGACCCCGAGATACCTCTTTAATATTAGTACAACAACATTAAACAATCCAACGTCTTCTTTTGAAAGCAGGCTCTTTCTCATACAGAATATCGTGACTAAAGTTTCCCTCCCTCCTCTCCTTCCAGCTCCTCCCCTCCTCCCTTCCCATATGGATTCACTCCCCTTCTATTTCTCATTAGAAAAAAAATTAGGCTTCTAAGAGACTATAATAAAACATAATAAGATAAAACAAACTACCACATCAGAACTGGACAAGACAAACAGAAGAAAAAGAGCTTAGTAGTTACTAGCCTCTTCAGGGACTCCAGCTCTCTTTGTACAGCCCTTACAACTCCAAGACCCTTCCTGACTGACTCTTACACATCACCAAGCTCCGCTGTCAACACGAGATCCATCTTTGGCCTGCTCTGAACCACAACTTCTACGTGCTAACCCCCGGGAAATACTTCCAAAAGATTTCAGTTGAGTGTGCCATTCACAGCTCTGTTGTATAGCCCTCAGGTAGCATCTTTCTGTTTTATCAAGAGCATATGTTACTATATTTGATAGCTCTAAGAAAATGGATAGTGTTTACCCGACCTGGAAGACCTTAATCATTTAACTTATGGATCCTTTAACTTTAATTGTATAAGTGACTCTCAACCTTTCAAATGGTGTGACTCTTTAATACAGTTTCTCAACAGTAAAATTATATTCTTGCTACTTCATAACTGTGATTTTACTACTGTTATGAATCATAATGCAAATACTAGATATGTTGAATATCTGATATAAGGCCCTTGTAAGGGGTTGTAACACACAGGTTGAGAAGCACTGTATTATACAGTTACTACTATTATTGATTTATCCTATACATTCTCCTACATTCATTCTTTAGCAAAGCTAGAATTACTGTCTGTATATTATATAGAAAGACAAATATTCTCCTTCTTTAAGCAGAAATAACCACTTAATTACAAATTCAAGTTTACTTCAGAATTACAACTATCTTAGGTGGGATTCACCTGATGGTGCTAATATAACTTGAGTCTGGGTGTCTAGTGGTGTTCATTCTTTTGGTACATGAAGACTGCGTTAGAAACAGGAAGGGCTTGATGATATTAGGCATATCTGTTACAATGGTAGTCGGGCGTTAGGAGTTAGGGAAAAGCATTTATTTGCAATAACTGGAAGAGAAGGGGAAATTATGCCACAGACTGTTGTATCCAAAATGGTAAAGAAAACAGCATGCAGATGTGATACGGTTAAAGTTTAGAATGCTTGTGCATCTTTTTAATTTAGTGCTTATTGTCCCCTCTAAATTAAATTTCTGTCTGTAAAATGTCTCCAGAGTTTCTGAACATAGAAGTGGTAAAGATGAAGTATTTAAGGAAACTGTTATTGTACTTAACCTCTATGCATGGCCTACAATGCATCCCACATTTTATCTTGTATTATTTAACTTTAAAGACCATGGAGGATTCTTGTATTAAGCTTGAAGTAAAATAAGTAGCAACTACTACATCCTTCTTCCTTAAACCATGTAATACTCTTTTGATCTAGTTAAATACCAACAATAAAAATTTAATTTAAAAAGAATCTTGGGCATATGAAGTCTCTTAGTCTGAGTGAACTGAAGCAGCCGGAAGCTTGAGGATAGAGTGGGAACGCAGTAGTGCCATGCTGCGTTCCAAGCCTGGCGCTCATGTTGAGCTCAGTGTTTCCAGTGTGGCTGTGAGAGCCTCCCCCAGGGGAGGTGTTGACTGCTGAGAACAAGTAGAGGGGGTGTGCAGATTGGGAAAGACCTTTCCGCTGTGTCCCAGGTGAACCACATACACGGATATTTGTATTGTAGAGGCAGCTACATGGTCATGGGTGAGGAAAACTAGAAAATAGTTCCATTTGAAAGCACTGTTTTTGTACTCTAGCATACTAGGATGAGTGAGACAGTTTGAATTTTGTCATTTTATAGAATACTTAAAATAAGACATTATAGGCTTCTTGTTACAGCTCTCATTTGTAAATGATATGCTTTCCCACTACTTCTGAGTCCTAAGGCAGGATGATCCCAAGTTCCACGGCAGCCCAGTCTGTGTAGTGAGAATCTACTTATAAATAGATAAATTATAAATAAAAAATTGTATTAAGATTATTTTAAGTAACGTTTCTGTCTAAATTAGACTAAGGGAATCTTCAAACCAGACCTTTATGATTTTAATGTTCGCCATTTTATCTTCTATTTGGATAGAAGTGTTTTAGTTTGTTAAGAGCAAGCCAATCTAACTAGTTTTTTTTCCCTGTCATTTTCAGTGAGGTGATTGTTCCGTGCTTTTCATCTAAGGTTTAATTACTCATATTTATGCCTACTTAGATAGGAAATAATGTGACTAAGGGAGATTGAATTATAGGTAATAGTATATTCTACTGTGTTCTTTTTCCTATTGTTAGGGTCTGTTTGACTTAATTACTTTCCCTGTCTCTAAAGAGGCTTGCTAATATAAATGCTTAATCATCTCTCAAATTTTAAGGTCAATTAAAATTTCTGGCTTCTATTTTGTTTGCTTGTTTAACAGAATAAAAAACATTGTCTTCTGAAAAAGTTAGTTTCCTATGTGTGTTGGAGTTGCTCTCTTTGTATTGTTATGCCTTACGCAGAACCAGAATCATAAGACTTTCTCTCCCCCAGGGAAGTGAAAATTACATCTTGTCTACTGATACCAGATCACAGCTCAAATTTCTTGAAAAGCTGGATCAATTGGAGAAGCAGAGGAAGGATTTAGAAGAGAGAGAAATGTTACTGAAGGCAGCCAAGGTAAAGCCCCGTGTGATTTTTCTAGGGACGTTGTCTGACAGTGATCATAATTGATTTCATCATTGATTGACAGTGTTGCTTTTACTCAGCCTTTAGATTTCTCCTGAATTTCCTAAAATGAACTTACTAATAGGGCGTTTCTCAACCAAGATGATGTGGTATGCCGTTTCAGTTTTTTAGTTAATGAGTCCTAATCTTTTGTCTCCTCCCTCATATTCTGGTGTGCCTGATCTCATTCCTATTCGCCTGCCCCTAACCGCAGTTAGAATATTATACAAAATTTAGACTTTTGAGACAATATTTGGTATGTACTAAGTTGAAGTTAACAAGAACACTTTTTAAAACACAAGAGGATTATAGTAACATTAAGAACAATTTGGAATATATGGAACACACATAAATTTGTGGAAAAGGAATTGGAGAGGGGGGAGTAGGAGGGGAGACAGGTGGAGCAGTAGACCTGTATTCTTCCTTTAAGCTGTTTTGTAGGACGAGTAATACCTGGGTACCACATAAAAGTTCAGTCCACTCCAGTTTTATGCTTCGTACCTCCAGTCTTCTTCATAGAAGTTGAAGCTTGTAAGAAATTATGAAGGCTGACCACCAAAGTCTTAGATTTTGTTTTGAGGACCTTACTTTTAATTTCTCATATTGCTGAAAGATTTTTTTTCTCAGCCACATACTAATATCTTCTTTATTTTTGAAACCGCGTCCCACTGTGTAGCCCTGGCTTACCTGGAACCTTCTGTCTATACTAGGTTGGCCTTGAACTCTTAGAGACTGGCATCCCTCTTCTCCTGAGTGCTGACATTAAAAACATGCACCATCACAGCCAGCCCACCAACTGTTATTTTCTGTTTTCAGTCTGTCCTGGGATGAAGCAGGGTCTGTGTGGTATGTAGCTCAGGCTGCTTTGAATTCACTGTCATGTCACCATCTCTGAAGTGCTAGGATATGCAGGGGTCAGTCCTGATACTTGGCTCTGATTGCTTCTTTGATTTATTTTGAAACAATTTTAAACTAATAGTATCAAACTATACATTTTTGCCCCTTTTTAAAGATTCCCTCATATCCTCACATTTTCTTGCATTTATTCCATCTCTACTCCTTTCCCTACTCTTTGTATGTAACACACTAACACACACACACACACACACACACACACACACACACACACACACACACACACACACTTTGGTTAGTCGGTATGTGTATATGTGTATAATATGTACCCTCCATCTTAGTTAAGAAGGATTTTTTTTTAGTATATTTACAGTTATGAAGCTGTCTGTACTATACAATTCAGAGAATCTCTGGAGAGCAGTCCTGAGGCATATTGGCCTACTACTTTAAAACAGTCTAGTGTGTGTGTGAAAGGTTGTTGGTAGTATAACACTGCTGCCCATTGCAAGAGATACCTATTCAAAGTTCATCAACCATCTTACTTGTCTTTCTTCTTCTTCAGGTTCCATTTTTCTTTTCAGAAATAAGTATTTCGTTCAGTAGTTTAATCCTGTAGGTGGGAGACACTTCTGAATGCCCACTTTGTTCCTCATTGTGTCTTTGTTACTCACTGAGGGTGTCCTACTTTTTGTCATTATGTATTCCAGAGCCAACCTTTACTGTTCTTGCCTCCATCCTGGAATCAACCATTTCTATGAGAAATTCTTCTATTTTTTACTTGAAGATGCTGGTCAGAAACCAGTATAAGAGCACATGCTATGTTCATTGCTTAACAGTGTCATTAAATATAGGATGTATTAGTGGATAGCTCTAGGAAATATTTGTATGATGGCTCTATATATACTCGTGTATAAATATCTACAATGTTTTCTGTATCTTTATATGTATTATAAAGTCATGAATTCATATGGTTACCTCTAACTTTAATCCTGTACCTCACTTTTTATATCCATAACCTATCTTCTATATTAAAATCTTTCTCTTGCTTGAAAGATTTCTCAGGAAATAAGAGCATTTGCTGCCAACCTGATGACCTGAGTTTGATCCCTGGGTTCTACACGTTGATAAGAGAGACCCGACTCCCATAAGTTGTTCTCTGACTTGTACACTTAATTGTTCAATGGTCTTCAAGTGTATACACGTTCGTTCATTCATTCATATTCTCTTCCTCTCTTCTCCAAATAATTGCAGAATTATTTTCTTCTGGAGTCAGTTTGTCTCTGTTATTATCCTTGGAACATCTCACTTATATTCTCAATCAGTGTATGTCTTTGATTAGTAAAGTTAATATGTCACCAGCTTGGTTGATTGACTGCCTACTACTATTTACTTCAGATCCATTTTATTGGCCGTGCTCCTTGCCATTACTTCCAGTGGCCTATGCCTCACTGAGACATCTCAAACCACAAGGATGTGAGCATCATAGCTTGGCTATTGCTCTGTTGTCTCAGCCCCAGCACTGACCACTGTGCTGTGAAGGGCAGGGAGATGGGACAGGAAAGGATTCCTTCTTGAACTTGAAATATTATAAGCAAGAACTTAGCTATTGTTACAAGACAGTTTACTGGTTCTTCATTTCTAATTACTGTGCAATAAATAGCATTATAAACTATTGAATACTAGTCTAAATATTCTTCTACCCCTTATCTAGCCCCCCACAAATCTGGTTGACTTGCAAAATGGAATGCTAATCAATTTATCATTGTCATCTTTGCTGTTCTAAGCTCCTACCCTCATTCTCTCCGTCAACCTCTGTTCATGGCAGTTGCTTGAGAGTAGTCTAGTCATTATGTGGCCTCTGTGCCTTCAGTCATAGCTCTGTGTAGTAAATGCTCTGTATACCTGGTTGAGCCCCTGCTAAAGGGTTGCTCCAGTGTACTCTCACTCTTGTGCTCTCAATAGTAGTCTTCCTCCAATGGCTGACTGTTAAGACAACACTTGACTTCCTTTCTCTATCATACTTTCTGTATGCTTTAAACACATGGTCATCCTGTCAGTTAACATTCTTGCTGTAATTTTAAGGCTTTGTTTACTGTTTCTTTTGTTAGACTGGTCTTCCTAATGTTTTGATGTGATTTCCTGTTTCTTGTTATTCAGACTTCTACTCAAATGTTCCTCTCAGAGATAAATGTCTAACCCACCACCTAACTAAGGAAGACAACTACCACATTTCTCATGATCACTCATACCATTTGGTTTTTTTATAGCATGTATAAGTATCAGTAGTATCATTTTATTAAGTGCAGTATCAGACCTAAAACTCTAATAAAAATATTGGAGTGTGTTTCCTACTTGTACTTTCAGAAATTACTCTTTTCTGAAAGATTTGGTTAAAGGTTGGGTGAGTTCTTGATTTTAATAGTAGTTAAAATACCACATGCTTTTCCAAAATGTCTTCTAAGGATGATCCAGTGTTGTTTGTTTTCATTCCATTTGAGCCCAAACTTCTTTTCCTTTTCTTCTGTGCAGTCCAGTTTTCATTTTGCCATGTTCCAGCATGAGCAATGTCATGCCTTGACTAGACCTGACTGACGCTGTTAGCATCATTTCAGTGTGCCATTCCTCCAGGCTAACTGCAGCAGCAGCCAGATGACAAGGGGGAGGGGCGAGGACTGGAGAGCAGCTAGCCTAGACCCAGGCATTGCCCCTGGAGCTAGGGTTTTCAATCACAGGAGAAATCATCATTTATTAAATATTTAATAGCAATGCTCGTGTTTAGATGATTTCTATTAAAATTTTCTTTTCCTTTGACAGAGCCGCTCCAATAAAGAAGATCCAGAACAGCTGAGATTAAAACAGAAAGCCAAAGAGGTAGGACTTTCAAGTTACTGCGCTGGTCTTTGTGTTTGAGGGAAGGTTGGCAGCCTCACTCTTGGCAATTAGGTCAGGGTTTATTTTACTGTTGCATAGCATTTGCAGAAGCCTTGGGGAAGGACAGGAACTGCTGAAGGCAAGGGCAGTGCTTCAAACGAGGTCAGTGAGCTATGTGCTCTCCTTTTAAAATTATTTTCAAGGCTTAGGCCTTTCTGGAAATGGCTCTTTGTAAACTGCAACCATATACTTGGAGGAATATAGTGTGGGATTAAAAGAAAGAAAAAAGAAACTTTTGAGATTTAGCATCTGGGACTGTACAATAGGCTACATTTTTCCAGGGTAATTGTTCGTTTTGTAAATCTGATACTGCTTATAATTCTTTGGCTGGGAGGCGGTACTGGGATTTAGTTTTAAATGGAAAATGCCTCTGGCTTTTAATTTTCTGAGCCCAGCAGTTTTCTGTTCTGGAATGGAGCCCTTGTTTCACACAGTTCATGTTTAGCTGCAGGGGTTTTAGTTTATAGCTTAGACTGGTTAAGCTTTTACTCCCAGAGGCCTCTGCATAGCAACTGTAGAAATCAACAAATAAGTTCATTTATGTCTGCAGTCTCCTCTCAGTAGCTGACTTTTTACATTTCCCAATATCCATTTCCTGACTTCTCTAGCCTCAGAGAAAAAAGCTCCACTAATTGGAGCTTATTTTAATTGAGCCTTAATATTGGATCTCACTGGAGTTGCCCCCAGAGCTACTGAGAACAGAATGAAATGAAGGTACCTAAGGTTGAAAGGGTGTGTGAGTGAGTGTGTGTGTGTGTGTGTGTGTGTGTGTGTGTGTGTGTGTGTGTGTGTGTGTGTGTGTGAAATTTTTCACTTGACCTACAGATTCTTTTCCCTCCTGAATAACTCATCAAGCCGGCTCACATTCCTGGTTAAGGATCTGACAGCAGATGATAATAAAGACAATTGAGGTGTGAGATGTGTGATATGGAGCTGAAGAAATCGGTTTCTATAGTTACTTGACTGATTTCATGCAATTTTTAAGGATCTTTGTGCTAAATCAGAGTGATTTCCTGAGCAACCTTTTCCTTAGCTGTGCCTTTTGAACTATGAAATGTGTTGTCTGCAGCATTGCAGCACTGACACCTGGGTGCCAGCAGCAGGTTATTTATTAATGTTCTAAGGCTTTTATTGTTTGGATTAATGTAGGAGCTGAGGCAAAACACATGGAAATTAGTAAGATTCTTAGAATCAATGTGTATTTTCTGTAGCATAGAGAAAGAAAGTACATGAACTCTGGGTAAAGGGGTATAATGATTAGGGCAAGAAAGGAGGAGCTTAAAGTGTTGGAACTGGAGTCACTTTAAGCAAATTGTTTCTTATATTAAATTCCTTCCAGTGGAAATGTATCTAACTGAGAACCATGTCTACCGTTCTTTCTAAGCAAACCTAGATTAGTGATAGGTAGGTGTAGCTAGGCCACTTGTCATTGCTGTGAGCCCTGGCTATCTCTTCTTGAACACTTCTATCTTGGGAAGTTAATTATCTTACCCTGTGTGTTGTTGCTTCATAAACATGGGTATTTAGGTTTTCCCCCCTCCTTCAGCTTTGAAAGAGGTGACTTTGTTACATGAAGTCAGTATGTAGACAGCAATCCTCAGACAGCACTATAGGGCAAGGCGCAGCCTCTTTACTGAAGTGAAGAACAGACCTGCTTCTTGTTCCTTCCTTTGCTCTCTATTTACTGTTTCTTTTCTAAGAAAGGTTAAAAGAAATGTACTTTCCTTCTAGACTGTTTTAAAGTCTTCTACAGTAAATCTACTGTAATCAAAAGGAATCAAATTTCTTAGCCTGGGTTGAAGAAGAGCTGTTCTATATATAGTAGTATTTATCGTTGTCTTCCTTCTGTCCCTTTCAAGGCCACACATATGGGTATTTTGATTATAGAAATATCCCTACTTTACTCTGGAGTTGAAATATTCTCTTATAAAGTAATTTATGAAGGCATGCGCTTGTAGAAGCTGTAATGCTGTGGTTTGTTATTTTGGTATTAACGAGGGAGTTTTCTTGACTTCATTGGCAGATTAGTGCTGTTTTGTAGTCAGTGCTCTGTTAGGACAGCTTTATTCCCTTTGCACACTGCTCACAGGAAATGGACTAATGACAGCATTATAAATATGGAATTACAAAAGAACTGCTTAGAGAAGTGATAAACTTTGTTTATGCTTGAAGATGTTTCAGCAAGGGTGTTCATCAGGCTTCAAGTCATGCCTACATCTAGACTCTAATTGTTAATGACTACAGTGTTGATATTGATAGTTTTCCTATGGTTTTCCTTTTCCCCCCCTAAAATAGTTTTAGAAACTTCATATTTTTATGTTTAGTTTATATGACAATCTGTTAAATTCACAGGTTTTTATGAAGGTTTGTAGTGATTGCTTTTATTCGTCTATTGACTTCTTCAAGTGATGCTGTTCTCATCTGGCTGCCTTTGGGTTTGCCTGCAGCCTCGTCTCAGCCCATCGCAATGGCTCCTGCTGCACACTGTTGGCATTGACCTGACAGGTTATCCATTTGGAAACCTTACTGCTGTCTAGCAAAATGTCTGGGGCCACCCATGGAATTCGGACATTTTTTTCTTAAACTTGAAGGGTATCTTTTCAATTTCAGTGTAGAGTGTTTTTGTTTGTGTGTTTGTTTTGGATTGTTGTTGTTTCTCTCTCTAAAAACAATTTTCACTGCTACAATTTAGGTATTAATAGATATTTTTTTCTGAAATATAAATGGTGACTTGCTTCCATTTTATCCTTGATTTGTGAAGCTTTAAAGTATATTAGCAATTGTCAGAATCTAATTCCAAATAAACAGGCTTCGTACAGCTGCAGACTTGTCTGAAATGTGTGTTGTATGTTGTCGATTAATATTTATCTTGCCCTTAGTGTTTTCCCTTAGTACATCACTCCAAATTCTGCAGAGCAAGCCATCTGACCTTAAAGTTCAAACATCCTGATTTCTTAAAGAGTTTTTAAAATATATTTTATAACCCTTATAACCATTTGGATTTCTTTTTTTGTCCTTTGAGAAATATGAGTTCTGTAAATCTGTGCAGTGTGTAACAAAAAATTCATTCATTTTCTTTTTAACACTTGAAGGCATTCTCAGTTTCATTTTATATCAGACAATAAAGGGGAAGAAAAGAACTACAATCATGTATGTGCTAGAACATTGACTTTGCATAGAAACCTGTGGGGAAGTGATTAAAATGCATGACAAATTAGAAACATATACTCTGAAATAGGATTGTTTTTCTAAATAGATTATGAAACTGAAAACTCGGGGTACAACTCTCCACAGACCATTATTGTATAATTAATAGAGTATTGCACATAAGACCTCATTTCTGAATAGAAAGTATACTTTGTTATTTGGTCCTTTGCCGTTGTTACTTTTTGTTTTCCTTCTTTGAGGCAGGGTTTCACTGTTCAGTCTGGCTGCCTTGGTGCACTCTGTGTATAGCAGGCTGACTTCCATCATGGAGATACTTCTGTCTCTGCCTCCCAAATTCTGAGTTAAAGGTTTAGATCACTACTGCACCTGGGAGAACATTGTTTTGTTTTCTTCTGTTTGTTTGAGACAGGGTCTCCTCATGTAGCCCTGGAACTTTCTGTGTATACCTGTTTGTTCTGACCTCAAACCCACAGAGGTCCGCCTGCTTCTGCCTCCTGAGTGCTGGGATCGAAAGAGTGTACCACTATGTCCAGCACATCTGAATGATTCTTACATGTTTCCAGATTTAGCTGCTAGCCTGAGATGCAGCAGCCACAGCCTTCAATAGATCACAGCCTGTCTGCCTACCCTGAGTGAATACTCCAGGTTTACAGTCTTTGATGGCACTAGTCACTTCTTAAGCACTACTAACATCTCAGTTCCTACTGCCCAACATCAGTTGTCCTAGTAGAGTAAGGTTTCACTAGTGGTGCTGTCTCTTGTTAACCATGGCTGATTCTTCAGCCCCGGATCACCAGAACTCACATAGATGATCTCAGCAGCGTCTTTGTTTCCCTCTGAAACTTCACAATCGAGGCCTCCATCACCCTCATTGCTCTTTGTGTTCTTGTCTTCAAAGCTCCCACAACAGCCCATTAAGCCCCTGGTTTTCCTTGACTTTTCCAGCCAGAAATTCTAAAGTCCTTCCACAATCTTCCCCAAAACACATGACCAGATCTGTCATACAATACATCATGACCTGGTACCAATTTCTGTTTTAACTTGAGTTTTCAATTGCTGTGATTAAGGCCATGACCAGAAACAGCAGCTTGGGGAAGAAAGGGTTTATTTAAGCTGATGATTGGAATTCAGGAGTCACCCCACAAACCACACCAAACTCAGTCACACAGGGATGGTTTATTTAAGACACATCCTAAGAGTGATCAATCAGGGCCATAGATCAGAATTCAGAGTCTGAGACTATGACCCCGAACCTTTTATATGTCAGCTTTTTAAGGCTAAAACAACAAAACCACAATGAATTCATACACAGGTGTTAGAAGTGCTGCTGCCTGGTAGTCAGCTCTGACTCAAGCCACTTTAGACTGTTACACTTTAACAGTTCGTATTGACCTTTAGATAGGTTGCAACCCATAAGAACAACAATGCTAACCAACCAGAGCTCCCAGGGACTAAACCACTACCCAAAGACTATACATGGACTGACCCATGGTTCCAGTTGCATATGTAGCAGAGGATGGCCTTGTTGGGCACCAGTGGAAGGAGAAGCCCTTGGTCTTGCCAAGGTTGGACCCCTAGTGCAGGGGAATGTGGGGGGGTGGTAAGAGGGGGTAGATGGGGGCACCCTTATGGGGGGGAAGAGGGAAGGGGGAAGGGATGGGGGCTTATGGACAGGAAACCAGGAAAGGGAATAACATTTGAAATGTAAATAAAAAAGTATATCCAATTAAAAAAAGAATAATAATAAGAAACCTGCAGTCAACATGACCCTGCTCTGAGTCAAGTTACTTTTCAGTGACAGTGACTGACAGACATATTACAGCAACAGTATGAAATAGCTGGCAGACATGGAACAAAATGGCTTCAGCTATGCTAGCAGGAGGCAGGCATCAACATTTATACATGCCAATCACAGTCCATCGAGAAGGGAATTTGAGATAAGAATTCAAACCAGAACACTAGATGTTGGAACTGAAGCAAAGGATATGGAGGATGGCTCCACACTGACTTGCTCAGCCTGCCTTTTTATAGTATAGCATCCAGGACCACCAGCCCAGGACCCACCACATCAATATCAGTTAAGGAAATGCCCCACAGGCCAGTCTGGTGAAGGCATGTTCTCAGCTGAGAGTTTTTCCTTCCAATATGACTCCAGCTTGTTTCAAGTTGACATAAAACTAGCCTTTGATTTTCTCAAATGTGTCTGTCACAGATCAGAAGATTTTAATTTCAGTGAAGACCAGTTTGTTAGTGCTTTTGTGAATAAATATGTCACATCTTAGAAATCTTTGCTAGACTCCCAACTCATGAAGATTTTCTTTTGTGCTTTTTATAGAAGTTTATGTTTCTATACCTTGAGTTTATTTTTGTATATAACATTTGAAGTTTAGGTCCAGATTGGATGTTTTTAAGCTTTATTTTATACATGAATGTTCACTTTCTCCTCCCTTTCTTCCTTACTTCCCTCTCTCCCTTCCTGTTTTTCAAATTAGAGCTTTTCTGTGTAACCCTGGCTGTCCTGGGACTCTGTGGATCACTGTAGCCTTGGACTGAGAGATCCACTCAACTGTGCTTCCTAAATGCTATATTCAAAATGTGAACTACCTCTGCCTATTTTTCCATTCCCTTTCTTTTTTTTCAATAGACATTCAGGCGGTAAAGATAGATTTTGTGTGTGCGACAGAAAAGAAGCAGTTTACTTTAAGAGTGAGGGACAGGTTACTCCCAAAGAGGAAGTGAATTAGTTAGCTAGGAAGGCAGAGGCTCAGTCTTGACACAGGACTTCTGATCCTTTGTGGTCCTTTAATTAACACCCACATTCCAGGAGATAGATCCTTGGGTCAATTTGCAAAAATCCTTTCAGTATATAAAGCAGGGGAGTTGGTTACTAGGATTAAGCCCGGAACCTCACACATACTAGATAGGTTCTCTGCTGTTAAGCTGTATCCTTACCTTTCAAAATCTTTATCAAGTCCAATTTAGTAATTCATAAACACAGTCATGTCTTCATTCGTTTTTCTTGTGTGATATTTTGAGACGCAAGGAATACAAATAAATAATTTATTTCTCAGCATTTCATTTCAGTGTATCTGATTCCACCTGTTCCTTACTAATATTTGGGGAGATGATGATTATTGTTTGTGGCAACTTGTATCTTGTAATTTTGCCATATGCATTCATTAAAACTAGGGTAATTTTTTTTGTTTTCTTTTGACTTACATTTTCTCGTGTGTGACAATGTGTGTGTGCGTGCACGCATGCGTGTGTGTACTCTCAGTACATATAAAAGTAAAGATTAGAAGACAACTTGGGAAGCTGGTTCTCTTTTCTACCATGTGGGTGCCAAGGATCGAGCCTCTGATCATCAGGTTCAGAAGCAAGCATCTTTCTCACCCATCTGAGCTATTTTGCCTGCCAGCCATGACTGGGAGAGGTGGGTGGTGGTGTTGATGATGCTTTTCATTGATACTTTTAACTTTCCTGCATACATAATTATGTTATCCTTTTGAAAATTTTTCTGAGTTTCATGTTGTCATCATCTTCAACTACAGACGCCAAATCTGTATTAATACCCAAAGTTTCCTCTTGTTCTAGTTATGTCTGATTTCTTTGCTTTGTGCTGGTTAAACAGTATTGCTTTTGAGAATGTGTTATAACTAAAGAACAAATTAAAACTATAGCCAGTTTTTCAGATGTTTTTGCTTGTTTCTTTTGTTTTAGAACGTTTTCTAAAACATATATGAACATGGTCAATTTAAAAACCTTCCTTGCAAGGTATGGGAAGGGACCCTTATTTGGTATGACTTACCTTGAAGATACCATGTATCTATAGGGAAGGCCTTTAAAATATATTTTTATTTGATTTGTGCTGTAGGGTAGATTAACTAGAACCAGATTTTTTGTTACATAGAAGTTCTGGATTGTGGCAGCATCAGACTCTTGACTATAGTTTTTATTAAAAAGGCCAGCAGCAACAAAAGATTTTATAACTTCTGAAAACCCTTATCTAACAATTTATTTATAAGAAAGCCTACAGCTTAAAAGGATTTCTATCCTATAAAGTTTAGTGCAGATAGAATATTTTTCAGTTTACTTACTTTGACTATTGGTTTTCTAAATATATTTATGCTACTACATTAAAAAAAAACTTAGCAAATAGCATATATTTAACAGGATTTTATTTTTCACAGCTCTGGAAACTAGGTGAACTAACATGAAAATGAGGGCTGGTTTGTATGTGATGGGGACCCACTCCTCATGGATGAGGTCCCTGTGCTGTGTGCTTGTCCTTATTGTTTTTATAATGTTTGATCTTTGGTTACTGTTTTGTTTCCTAAAGAATTTTCCTAGTGTAAGTGTTTCTTAGTGACTGACTCTCTTGATCCTGTTGGCTATGACTTTCATTCACACCATTCACACTCAACAACTATCTTTTTGTCTTACACAGCAGTAGAATTTCATGAGATTTGAATTTTTTTTCTCTTCTGGAAAAGCTGAAGGGTTTATGCAGTGATATTTTATTTTTACTTTGTCTTTATAAAAAAATGCATCACTATTTCCACACGTAAATACTTTGAAATCCTTTTCAATAAGACACCTTCTGTATTGCCCTAAGACTGAAAAATTGTACCTTGTAGTTTTGACCATTAAAGATTAATGTACATCACTTAAGATTTTTACCATGAAGATAAATACAAAATAAATCCACAAATTTTATTTGTAAATATTTTTACAGAGAGCATTGATCTCTGATTGCTGGTTCTACCATGTCTTTGGGTGGCTTCTATGAAATTGCCCTACTCTCTTAGACTCTCACTGTGCAGTTGTTTTTATTTTGAGTAATCAGTGAATTATCCTTTTAGTGTGGTTGTGAGAGTTAAGAGTCGTTTATAAGTCATACAGTACATTAGAACTGTATTTGCTCGGTAATGTTCAAACATGGCTTCTTCTGTCTGTGCTTCCTCTTCTTTGAGCGGTTTCTTCTGTGTGAAGATTAAGGATTAGGAGCTAGTGAGTCAAGACATCAGGAATATGCCCTTGGCTAAGGGAGTTAATATAATTTTATTTGGGAATAATACAGAATTGGCGTTGTGATCATTTTTTCCTCTGAGCATCTATGCAAACACTGACTCTTCCTCCCCCATGTTCTAGTTGCAGCAGTTGGAACTCGCCCAGATCCAATATAGAGATGCTAATCTCACAGCTCTTGCAGCCATTGGACCACGGAAGAAGAGACCACTAGAATCAGGAAATGAGGTACTGATAATAGTGTTTGTTGTTGTTGGGTTTTGTTGTTGTTGTTTTTGTTCTTATGTCAAAAACATAAGCCAAAAAGAAAACAAAGGCAAGAGGCATGGAAATCATCTATCTTGTTCTGCATGATACCAAATTTTTCTTGAAATTCTGCCTTGCAGAATTGTTTATATAAATTCTATATATTTTTATAAAATCTATTCTGCCAGTTCTTTTTAAACATGTGTATCTTTTCAACTCTATTTTTAATTACCATTTTGATCTCCAGGTATGCCATTTCCATTTTTAAAACACCTCTGTGTATTCTAACATTTGTAAATACTCATTTTTAACGTGTGTGTTGAGGGCATGGGGGTGTGTTGTATATGGGTTTGGGCATGGAAATACAGATGACCATCGTGGATAGAAGATGTCAGATCCCCTGGAGCTTGAGTTACAGGTGTTTTTGAGCCATCTGACATAGGTGTTAGAAATTGAACTTGGTTCTTCTGTAAGAGCTGTATATACTCAAAGACTGACCTCACTGTACTTCCCTTTCCAACATTTTTATATAATCTCCCCTTTGTTTATCTAAGCCTATCTTATCTCCTAAGACTTCATCAGCCCTCTTATTTCTGAGCACAAAATGTGTTTATATGGCTGCCTTAGTTTGGGTTTCCATTGCTGTGAAGAGACCAAGGCAACTTTTATAAAGGACAACAGCTCTTATAAAGGACAATATTTACTTTGGGTTAGTTTACAGGTTTAGAGGTTCAATCCATTATCATCAGGGCGTGTTAGTGGCATGGCAGTGTCCAGGCAGGCATGGTGCTAGTGAAGGAGCTGAGAGTTCTACATCTTGTTCCAAAGGTAAACAGAAGACTGATTTCCAGGAGGCTAAGAGGAGGGTTCCAAAGTCCACCTCCACAGTGACACACCTACTCCAGCAAGGCCTCACCTCAGTATTACCGCTCCCTGAGCCAAGCATGTTCAAACTATCACAGCCTATTTATTATTTGTTCCTAAGTTCTGTTTTTAAATTTTAATCACTCTGTGCACATTTGTGTATGTGAGTGGGCTATGCACACTCTAGTCAAAATGCTCACACTGTCAGAGAGCAGCTGGCAGGACTCCGCTCTCCCCTTCCACCCTCTCAGGCAGGCTCGCTCTGGGATCCGCTGCTCTTGTGCTTTCTGCAGGTTGTGTGGCCTGCAGGCTGCCAGCTGATGATTCTAGAGCACCTCCCCTCAGAATGCTGGGTTACAGACACGCGCCTTCATAGCCTGGATCTTCTGAAACCTGGATTCATGGTAGTCCTGTGCTTAAATGAATCCTGATTTATTCAACCACTTCTCCAATAAATGCTCAGGTCGTTTTCCAGGTCTTTGCTTTCATTGCCTCTCAGGCTTTCCTTTGACTTAAATTGTTGTGTGAGTGAGATTCTGGAAACTTGGGTTAGAAAATATCCATATCTAGAAATTTACCAAAAATCTCAGACATACACAAACTTAGAGACAGTTTTTCTTTGTTCCACTGAACTATGCTTTACAATTGATTAAAGAAAGAAAACCTTTTCTATCATTTCCTTTCTGTTTTCCTTTTCTTTTATAAAGTTTGCTTGTTTGCTTTACATTTGACAGCTTTGTTTATTTTTTAAAGTCAATCTTCCATTATTGTCTTTTAGGTTTATATTCTCTTTTGTAATCTCTGTTTCTTGTTTCTTTGTGTTTTATTTTGAAACAGGTTCTCACTGTGTAGCCCAGGCTAACCTTGAACTTGGATCCTTCTGCCACAGCTTCCTAAGTTCAGGCATTGCAGCCATCTTGAGTATGAACGCTCTTTCTTAATTAGAATTACATTGTACCTTTTAGGTCTATATTTCCATTGTTCTAGCTTTTCTCACAGTGCTGGATATCGTACCCATGGCGTTGTGCATCATCCAGCGTTTCCTTCTGGCTCAGGGACATGTACTTCTCTGTCCCACCACGTTTTCCCTGCCCTGATGAATTGGCTACTCCAATTGGCATGCATCTTTGCACTCCTCAAAAAGAAAGGTGTGGCTTAGGTTTACTCCTAAATCTCTAAATAAGAGTTTAACTGTAGGTTAGCCACTGCATACCTATCTTCTCAGCGAGCCAGTTCATGGCCAGCCTTTACATAGCAAGATTGAGACCTCTCTGGCTGTCTAGTAAGACATTGTATCAAAGAGGAGGGAATGTTTTAATGTGCCTTTAGTTTTATTTCCTTGGTCCTAATAACTAGTTAACACCATTTATTCAGTGATTCTTACCTCATTAATTTGAAATGCCACCTTGAACATACACAATTTTAAATCCAATACATTTGTATTTGTATTAATGTTATTTTTACACACTGTGAACCTGTCCTAATAGAATTTGCTGTGAATATGAAAATAATTTATGCCTGTTGCATATGGTTATTGAGCTATTGAAATGAAGCCAGCTAGCACTAGAGGAGGAAATTCTCATCCTTTAAATGAACATGAATTCTAATATTTACTTGTGGCTATTGACTATATTATTGGGCAATACAAAAAGGCTGTTCTCATGACATATATCTTACTTACTTAGTTATTGTTGGTAGTTCTAGAGATTAAACTTAGGGTCTCACATAGACTGTCAGCGATGGTACACCCTGGACCCAGTATATATCTAAAGTATTTTAATACCAAAACCTCTTAAAAACCATCTGAACCATTTTAAGTGTATAGGTAATGTTTATTGAACATATTCACATTATTGAAAGATCTTCATACTTATGCATCTTGTAAGACTAAAACACTATACTGATTAAACAATTTTCCACCTCTACATTCTCATGTGATCTTCACTCCATTTTGCTTCTATAAATTTAACTACTCAGACATCACACAGAAGTGTAATTCGATGGTATTTTTTTTCACTACTAGTTTGAGTTAACATAATGTCTTCAATGTTTCAAATCCTAATATACTTAAAAATATGATAAAGCTAGTATAGCAAAGAAATTACTTTTTACTGTCTGGCACTGAACAACCCACTACCCTTTGTTTTTGTTCATGTGTGTGAGTCTGGGTAAATATCTAGGTGGAACAGGTCAAGTCATCAAGTGACCATGAACAGACCATTTTAGCATTCTTTTCCTTTCCCATCTGGAATATTATACAGTTTTCCACCCACTTACTATTTAGTATTGTACCTCATTTAAGAAGAGTTTTAAGTTCCTGACCTACGTTTCTAGCCCAGAACAGAGTCTGCTAAATGTTTTCCTAAGAGAACTCACCATAGCACGTGGGGTAATGAGTAAGTACATACACAACACAGGTCTGAGCTGGATCCTAAACCTGTAAGCTTTTAAATTTGGACAAGTCCTTTAAACCCCATTCTAAAGTATCCCAATAGGTTAAAAAGATATAACACTTGCCTTGTAATAGTTTATGGATTAATTTTTATGTAAATTCTACTAACAAATAAGTACTTAATGTTTTATTTTTGTCATCATTATAGAAATACTATTGTTTTAGCTCAAATGACCCCAAATGAAATGCTAACCATTAAACTCTCTAGGTCAGTGGTTCTTCTCAACTTTCCTAATGCTAGGACCCTTTAATACAGTGACCCCCAACCATAAAATTACTTCATTGCTACTTCAGAATGCTAATTTTGCTATTGCTATAAATCATAATGTAAATATATATCTGATGTGTATGATATTTAATATGTGGTCCTTGTGAGGTGCATTCCACTCCAAAAGTGTTACAAGTCACTGGTTGAGAACCATGGCTCTAGGCCTTCAGTTTAATTTGGATTTGTCATAAATGTTAAAAATATTAAATCTTGTTTTATTTTAAGACTTATTTTTAAATTTATTTAATATGTATGTGCCAAGGACCAGCTGCATGCAGCTTGGAGAGGGATTCTGAGGAAGGGATGTTCAGGAGCAGTGAAAGAACAACTGGAAGTCAATCATAGGTTGACAAGCTGACGGCTTGTGTTCTGCTTGAGAAAGCTTTCTCTGGAGATCTCCAGACAGCTCATCCAGATAGCTCAACTCTCACAGACCAAAGCCAGGTTCTCTATTTACATATCAGTGCAGTCATTTACTCCAGATTCCCTTTTGTCTATTTCACAAATCAGCATTCTATGACCCCAACCCATTGATTCTTAGAAGAGAATTTTTTTTAACATTGCAAATGAATTCAGAGATCTGCCTGTGTTTGTAAACACAGACAATAAGCTAGCTGGGTGGGATCTGGCTCTGAGATCACCACTCCCCAAATCTCTTTATCCCCTTCCTTAATATCTTTCTGACAAGCTGGCTCATAGTGTAACTGCTTTTGTTCTTTTAGGCCCGTGAAGCCCCTCATATACTTCATATTGCATCTTTATATTTTGTAGTAGTTATATAGTTGAGAAAGTGTATGTTTTGAACTCATTTTCACAGAGTTCTTTCTCACAGCCTTAAGGGCTATCCTGAAGGTCACAGTGTTTGCCATTCTTGCTAATAACATAGACCTACACTTGCCTCCCAAACTCATACTTTGATTATCCTGGAGTCATTAACTTTGGCAGAGAGGACATTTCCTGGAAGAAGGACCATAAAAAATATACAAACAAGCCTATACCCCTCATGGAGACTCATACTCTGCTAGCTCTGTTCTAGAAGTGGCTACCATATCACACAATACCTTCCATTACCATACAGGACTCAGGATGCATGTTTATGCATGTGCACATAATATAGCATGCCTTTGAAGATCAGAGGACACCTTTCTAGAATTGGCCCTTTCCTTCTCCCTATACACAGATTCTCAGGATGAATTCAGGTCTCTAGGTTTGCATGGCAAGCATCTGTAGCCATAAAGCCATCTCACCAGCCCCAGTAGAATTTTACATTGTTTTGCCTCCATTATATATTATGTCCTCAGATGTTTGGTAGGAAATGAATGTGCCTTTTATATTCCAGTGGGAAAGTCAGTCTATGCAATTTGTCTGTTGGCTTAATTTTTCTGGGAAGACATAAATGTCGGTCCACCTTACATGGGTACCATTGATATACTAAAGTACACTTTCACCAGTGTCCAGCTTGTTTAGGCCATTGAGCTTTTGGGGGTTGCTTACATAGTACAAGTGAGGAGTTACTTACAGGAGTCTAGAAACAGCTGCATCATTGCAAAATTCCATCCAGTTATGGATGGCAACCTCCTCCAAGCTGTATCACAGAGCCATGCTTTCTATTGGCCTTGCATTTCTATATAATACAGCATCTCTAATAGCTGAGATTCCAGATGAGGGGTTTATAACTCTCCTTTTCCCCTCTATTCTGTTTTAGTTATTATGGCAATCGGACAAAGAAAGTCCAAGATGGCAACATATCATACAGAGATAAAAATGACTGTGCAAACTGTCAATATTACAACACAAGATACCAATTTTTACTCTCAAAAGATATTCTTTACCTTGGATATAAACATTGAAATTTCTGTACATATGGTGCTTTTTTAAGAACTAAGACACAGGTTTCTCCTATTCTTGGAATTTAAGCTTAGGTGGTTGCTAGATTTTTAAGTAATGTTATCCTGAATTCTGCAATCAGCTAGTATTTTAGTAAAATTTTTATTCTGAAATTCAAGACTGTTTTCTTTTTGCTGGTTTTTGCTTATGGTAATTGTCTTACTTACTTTGCTATGATTTTGAAGAGACATGGCCATGGCAACTTTTAAAAGAAGGCATTTAATCAGCGGCTTGCTTAGAATCTCAGAGAAATCTCAGAGAAATAGGTCTATGACCAGCCTGATGGGCAGCATGGTAGCACTGGAGCAGTGGCTGAGGGCTTACATGTTCAGACATCAACTGTGAGGCAGAAACATGGGGACTTGGGGGGAGAACCTCACTGGGAATGGCAGGGATTTTTTTAAACCTCAAAGCCCACTCCCAGTGAGGCTACTGTTGTGTTTTATAAAAAGCCAAGTATATGTTTTATAGAATGAGGTATGGTGAGGTGGGAGGAGCTGAGGCATCACTTCTGCCTGAGTATCAGTCATAAGATGGATATAGTGTAGAATACAGTTTATTTAGGGCATGGGAAGGGGAGTTGAAAAGAGGGTAGAGACAGACAGACACTGGAGACGGGTGGGGGAGAGGCCAGCGAGGAACATGTGTAAAGAGGGGGGAGAGAGGGAAGATGGTGAGGAGGGGCCAAACAGACCCATTTATAGTAAGCCAGGCCTACCTGGCCATTGCCAGGTAACTGTTAGGTGGAGAGTAGAAAGAATGCCAACAGCCACACCCCTTAATCCTTCCCAAACATTTCCATTAACTTCATTCAAATATATGAACTTATAAAGGCCCTTCTCATTTAAACTACCACAGTAATTTAAGGCATTTTTCTTTTAAAAGAAGGAAATAGGAAAGAATTCTATTTTATAGTCTTTTGGTATTATATATACTGATTTATTGGAAAGAACTCTATTTCATATTCTTTTGGTATTGTATATACTGATTTATTGGCCACTGCAATAACTTGAATAGTATCAGTAATAATTGCTAAATCCATTTCTCTAACAAATAGAATAGAAATGGTATATGAAATAATTTTTAATATTCTGTTCTCTGGACTTTGTTTCTTTAAAGATAGGAACTGAATTAACTTTAGACTGTACGGTTACTCTTGGAAATGGGGGTTTTCCTATAATTTCTGATTCTTGAGATAAAATAAAAATTAAGACTGTTTTGACTTTTTGCTTATAAATAAATTAAATTGTTATTAATAATTAGAATTATATGAGTCTAGTTTCAAATCTTAATTCACAAAGCAATGTGAAAATATTGTGTTCCTACATTGCCCCACAAATTAGCGCAGTCTTAATATTGGTGCCTTTTAAATGTTCTAAGCCTTGAAAAGAAGGTATTTATTTAATTTTGGTCATTCTTCTAAGTTCTTATTTTTAAACCAACCATTCTTTAAATATTATCAAACTCAACAAATTGTATTTGGACAGCAGTTCCAAAAATGAGTCTCTATTAACTATTTATGTTCAGTGGTTTTACCTATAAGGTTGATAATTGGAATCATCACATTGAAGTGTTTTGTTATAAGTTCATGGATATTGGAGAGAGAAGATCAGAGAGACCATTGAGAATTGGTCTAGATAATGAGAAATGACTGCTGGCTAGGTTTTTTAGTAGTTCTATATTTAGAGATTATTTTTGAAAAACTTATACTACAGATTGTCTAGGCATTTTCTGTTGTAAGTATTCAGATAGAATAATCAGAATACAAGTTAGGGTCTTATTAATGATTATAGTAGCTTATTTTACCCCTAACTCTGACTTGATGTGATGCTCAAGCTATTAGAATATAGTATAGATTGTTTGGGGGCAGTATCATGGGAAGTAGGAAGAAGATTTTCAAATTAATTAGGAATTGTTATGAATGAGGAAATAGCAAATGAATAATGATGTTATAAAAGAATCATGCTTTCAGAGTCCTTCCTACATGTTTTCTTTGTTGTTTTTGGGTCCTCATACCTGGGCCCCTAAAAACACAAGTAATGCAGTTCTCTTACTAAACACCTCTAGTCCTATGGAGATTGGGGTAATCTTATTTGACTATACTCTACTTTAAATTAAAATGCACCAGGATTCTAAAATCTACCAGAACTTTATTTTGCATTTGGTATGTGTTAAATATAATAATAAAGAAATAATGATAAAACAACAGAGGTCAGTCTGGGGAAAGGGAAAGCCAATACATGAGGTCTTTGAGGAATGAGGTTTATTTGGAGAAAGGGCCTTCAGGCCATGGTGGGGCCTCAAGGTAGGAGGGGAAGCATTAAACAGTAAACAGAACAATATATGAGAAGGGCCAAAACATGATGAGAGACTTAAATGGAAACAGCAGCTTCCATTTAAAGCCAGGAAAGGAGCTTCATAAAGAATGAAAATAAGAGAAATAGAGATGGGTGAAGGAGGGAAGAGAGAGGGAAGTATCAGACTTTTTAATAGAAGTCTTCTCAGGTCTGGTGGGTAATTTCATATCATATGGTTTGGTTTAGCATAGAGTATATAACCAAGAGCATGGCATAACCATGGACCTGGTTAATAACATTAATCGGGGACTGCTGTTGGACATAGGCAAAGAGCTTTCTTAACTCTCTGTTAGGAAGAATCTGCAGAGAAGCATAGCCTGATCTCTGCAGTCTGTAGACCAGGCTTCTTAAAGAATGACTACGGTCATAGAGACACAGGCAAGCATACAATTCGTTAATAAAGAAATAAACTGAGATTAGTTAAAGAAAAACTGAATGTTACCTCTGAATCAGTGTTGAATTATGTAAAAGGAATACAATATTTTGTATGTTGGGTAAGTTTCTTTAGTTTTATTAGTTCCTGACCCCCTGAAATAGCTGAGTAAAGTAATTAACATTGATTTGACAAATTAGTATTGAGTGCTTGTTATTTTAAAATCTTTAATGACTTAATTGCTTCTTTTGCTAGCAGTTGAACTCAAGACTTTCTGTATGCTAGGAAGCCACTCTACCAATGAGTTACAGCCTCAACCAGAAAAATTCAATTTTATTGTTCTGAAAAGAGAATAGTATTTGAAGTGTCATTAATAATCCCAAATTTCTTGGACAACATTAGTCTAATTTGGAAAAAAAAAAAAAAAACCTTTCAGTCATAATGGTACAAACTTTTCTAATTCCTTGCTATTCTACAAATTCAATGTTTTAGCATGTTGTAGGCACTTAATAAAGAATTGCTAATTGGAGTCGCAGCGCAGAACTACTCTGGTTTTGCCAAGAAATCTGTGAGTAGATAATCCCTGCACTCCACACCATTCATCTTTACAGCAATATTCTTGCCACCTCTTACTCCTGTGACTTCTGTGCTTTGGGAGTGAAAGCCAGCTATCTTAGGGCCCCAACAGGATGCTCGTCATTCTCCACACATGCACAGAAAATGGGCAGCGTGACTTCCTGCTCAGAACCAAAAGAGAATTCAGGGCAGAAAAGGCCCTGATGGTACCAAGGTGGATAGAGCTCTTTCCACCTTTGATGTGTCCGGACTAGGAGGGAGGGAGCATCAGAGACAGAGAGCAATGGGTCCCATCGCTCACTGACTTTTCAAAGGTACACACTTGACATGGAAAGTCTAGATTTAATTTTTATTTTTCAAAGGGCACAAACGTTTTATTGCCATCTACTTTCACCAGCAGTCCAGACTAGTTTTCTATATGTTCCTCATGGATATAACATTACACAATTCTTCATAAGCCCCCTTTTCCCCTTAGAAAGTAGTGACAGAAATAAGCAGCAAGGACTGGGGAACTGTTTCAGCTCATAAAGGTGCTAGCATTCAAAGCCTGGTGACCTGATTTTGGTCCCCCAGGACTCACATACAAACCTGTTGTGGCACACGTCTGTAATCCTACACGTCTGTAATCCTACACTTCCGCAGTGTGATAGAGACAGTGAGTGACATCTGGAAGTTTGTGACCCAGACAGCTAGCTGGTGTGTTTAGTGCAACAACAGGGATGAGATCCTCCCTCATCAAAGTAAGAGGTAAGAACTGTTCCTGGAAACAGTCCTCTGATTTCTGCTTGCACCACATACACACTTACATGCATACATGAATAGAAGAGTTAGGATACTCCAAAGGTATTTAAGAAAGGAAAAGTTCAAGATGGTGCCGGCATTGTATTGCATTGCTAGATTGGTACTGTACCTCCCAGAATTCCACTCTCATACAGCTCCTGGTTAGTATAGGTTATGAGGAGCTGCCCATATCATGTTTAAAATTCTTTTACCAAGTACTGGTCAGAAAATGTGTACATCAATACTGTTAAGGAACAGAACTATAAGGATGAGTTCTTGAGGTAGTCCTTGATTTTTAAAGTTGTTCTGTAGTTTAATTAGGCCACTTTCACCCTGTTTTTAATGACAGCAGAGACACAGATGGCGTCTAATAACAAACAAAATACTTTCTACACTTTGCATACTACAGATAAGGAAGGCTAGGCTTGGGGAGAGCAAGTCTGGCCTAACAAAACCAAGACTAATGGTATATATTGCTTCCTTGAAAGTACTGAAGTACTTAAAGAGGAAAGAAGCTATAAATTCTGAGCTCACAAATGGCAGAAGGAAGTTGAAGCTCCTGTTTACCCTAAAAGAAACTTTTATCTCTTTTAGCCAGAGGCACAGATTTCTTGAAACCAAATCCAGAGTCTATAAGGATTTGAGTTACAACTCAAATTGAATATCCAGCCATGTAGCATCTTTTTAAGTTAACATTTTAACGCTTTTGGGAGAAAGGGTGGAAAACTAAATATAGGGGTGGGAATATAAGTAGTGGGTACCTTGAACAACTCAGTGCTTCATTGTGTTTAAACCAATCCTTCTAGCGGTATGTGAAGGTTAGCCTCCCAAGGAATCAGTTAGGGTGATTGTCTTGTAAAGGTTAACTGATCTTAGAACTGGCCTTTGCCACCTCTTACTGCTCTTATGCAAACTCAGGCTCCAGTAGCCCCCATAAGGTGAAATGCATGACCCCTGAGAAGATATGAGAAACACCGCTTCTTCTTTTGCCTGCAGTTGCCCAAGAGATACTGTAAGAATGGATTTGAATTGGTGGTAGAAAGACTATATAGATTGAATCAGGACAAATTGATTGATAGAAGCTTGCTGAGCAAAGATTTCTGAGAGGGCTAGGAGAGGCTTGAACAACTTTTTGGTAGGAGGTCTATATCAAGCAAAACGGAGTAGGCACCAGAACTCTTTGTTTATTACAGGTCCTAGTTTACAGAGGCTGGAGAGATTAGGATGCGTGAGGGCGTGTGTCATGTTAGAGTTGGTCACTTGTCTTCTGGGTCGATCTAGAGGACACTTTAAAACCTTTATGTGTATTTGTACATGTGCATGCCATGGCATGCTTGTGGATGCCAGAGAACAATGTGTAGTTCGTTCTCTTGAGGACAGTGTTTTTAAAAATCGTAACTGAGAGAATGTGTACTTGGTTGAAGACTCAACATTCTTATTCTTGAAAAGTCCTTCTGGCTCTTTTGCTTGATGTTAATGACAGGAGTTTGCACTGTCAGACTCTGTTCCTTGATCTTATTGGTAATAATGGAATTTCAGGTGACAGAAACCAGTAATGGCTCCAACTTACTAAAGAGAGATGTATAGTGAATTTAATGGCCAGCAAAGCCAATGCAGTTACAACTATGAGACTAAAGCAGCCCGTTAAATCTTTCTTAATGTTGATAAACAAGAGTTCTCTAGGTCTAGTGACCAGAAGTATGACTTAATTTGGTAAAATCATAAGCCCTCAATCGACTCCCATGCATAAAGCCGGCTCACAGACATGAAGCCCTTTGAAAGACAGACCGTACCACACAGCCAGAAATGTAAATGTGACTTCTTAGCCTTTACTTAGGACCTGAAACCATTTGCCAGTGTGATTGTGTGTCAGTGCCCCATGCCCGCACTGACACACAGTACCGAGAATCGGGCCTGTGGGATTAAAGGAACACACACACAGGTTATTCCTGTCAAGCCAGAAGAGGAAGGGCCTCCTGTAACTTTATTCACCAAAATATACATCCCAAGTACACCAGGTAGAAAATATCTGGGAAGCACAGTGGGAAACCCTGGCTGGAGACTTCGGTAACAAAAGACCGCTAAGTGACCTGAATAAATTAGGGAAATATCCAGGAAGACCAGCCTAAATCTTAAAGACAGAGACCTAGAAGACAGAAGGCAGGGAAGAATTGACCACACCCAGGTGTGCTGTTACCAGCGGGACTGCTCCTTTGTTAGGAACAAAAGGCTTCCACATGCATCAGCAGGGCTCAGCAGGGTTCAAACCCTGCTAGAGACCCAGAAGGGTCTTGTTCAGGCTTCTTCTTGTGCCGTAAATTCATGGGAGAGGCTTTTGTCCAACAATCTCAAGACTTTATGGCAGTCATCTTAACTGTGGCCATACAGTCACAAAGCGGCCAGGCCCAAATCCAATACGGCTCCCTACAATTGTGCATCAGAGAAGGAAAAAATTGGACTTCTTAGGAATTGTTAGACAGTGATTCTGAACCACACATGAAATCTAGAAGATCCAAAGCACTGTTGGTTTCCACAGTGTCACTGGCGTTTAGGCCTTGGTCCACCGCACATTTGCACATTTCTGGAATGCATCATTTTAATGGACAAGTCTGACAACTTACAAGTTTTTATATTGGTTCACTGGGCTGTGGAAGTGAAGAAGAGCGAGTGAAAGCAACTAGAATTAACTACCCACCAATATAGCAAACTGTCCTCCTGGAGGGATTGTAGAGCCCTTATCAGAGACCTGAGAAATCATGATGCACAGACCACTTCTCTAGTCCCCTTGACTTTGCAGGAGTAAAAGGGGTCTTTGAGAGTCACACCTTTATTCCTAAGGTCATTTGAATTACAGTGGTCTCACATGCGATTCTGTTGCAGAAGAAAATGAGTGCAGCCGTTAACATGTAGGTACTGATCTGAGGGTCCTCTTTTTCCCCTCCATACCTCTTATAAAGACTGCCAGAACAATTTGTTTTCTGCAGACAGATCAACAGCAGGCCTTCATTGGTGTCATCTATTCTCAGGGTTACCTGAAGCCTTATGTGTAAGGGTAGTCTGAACATATATTCCAGCATATGGATACCATGTTGATTGCTCTGGTAAGCAATATGTAACAACTTTGGTAGACATTTTGGCAAGGTACATGTATGAATGAAAAATGTTGAACCCCAGAAAAATTTAGAGTCCAAAATTCTTGATAAGTTTCTCAGGGTGGAATTGTTGAAATGCCTTCTCTAAGATAAAGATGAGTTAATAAATCTAGCTATTGGCCTCCCAAGGAGGATTGTTAAAGGCAGCATGCTCCAGTAATTGTGCTCCTTTGAGTCTGTTTCCCCATGGTTGTCACTAGAGACTCCAAGGCCAGACCTTTTCTGGTCAGTGACTGTAGTGATCCTACCTTAATCCCCGCAGGACGTTCACTCTCAGTCTTCTCCGACCACTTTCTTTTTCTTGATATATAATTTTTAAGTCTTTAGATTGCTTTTTTTTTTCTTTTTTTAGCTTCCTTTTCCTATTTCATTTTAAGATTTAAAGCTAAAACTTTTACTTTGATCTAAAGAAAGTTTTATGGGAAATTAATTATCCTATTGTTAGTTGTTTTGTTGTTTTTGTTTGCTTGTTGTTTATGTTTTTGTTTTGAGACAGGGTCTCATGTAGCCTAGCCTGGCCTTAAACCTGCTATGGAAGCTTAGTGGCTATAAGCTTGTGGTCTTCCTGCCTTCACCTCCTGAGTGTTACAGGCATGTAGGTACCATCACTCTCAGCTTCTGTCGTGACTTAACAAAATTAATGTTGTTATGTTGTTTTTTATAATCTACTTTTAATTTAATGATCTAATCTATCCATTTCCCAAGTCATTAAGTGCTACTTTATACATTTTATTGCACAATTTACCCATCTCTTTTGTTAAGTATGTTTGGTTTCTAGTGCAATGTATGATACTTTTTGAAATTAAATGTTTAGCCATGGCTTTGCTTTTTTATTCTTTCAAATTTCAGAAGTAGAATTGGTAGTGAAAATGGATATTTATTATTAATCTTTTTAAGCCAAGGGGGGTGGCTTAATAGACCTGCAGTCAAACCTGATGACCTTCGTTTAATTCCCTGGCCCCACATGATGGAAGCGGGCAGAACCCACACCTGCAGTGTGTCCTCTGACTTCCACGGGAGCACTAGAGCGTACCCCTCTCCCAGTGAACGAATGAGCAAACAAATAAAATGTTTACAATTGCATGGCTTGAGACTGACAAGTTGACTCAAAGTGAAAGGTCCGTTAGGAATAGTGGGTGGTGGAAAGAACAGAACAAGGTTTTCTAATTTCTTGGAAAGTAATCATCTAAATCTAAAAATTAGCTTTCTTTTTTTGAAGCAGTACTGGCTTTGTGTTCTGGCCTTTTCTGCTCTTTAACTTAAAGAACTATGACATGGATACAAACAAATGGTAAAAAAGTATTGTGTTCCCTTTAGCAGTTTACTATAGATGGTTGTGATTAAACTGGAAATTTGTGTAGTCTAGGAAAAAAAATTCTGGACCATCTCTATAGAGTAGTCTGTGGGACTGTAGGAATTCCATCTGCTCTTGAGTTTTTCATAGTTAACACTCTTGCTACATTAAGTGTTCTGGGTAAGGTTCTCCTGAGGGCACATGGTATTTATATGTGGCATTTAAGAACTTACATTGTAATTTTTTCTTTCAAAGTGTATTCATTAAAGTTAGCTTAATAGTAAACTTATGCTGAGAACTTGCTTGCTTAAAATTACATAGCTTTAAAATGATTATTTATCAATGAGTGCATACCATGTGTGTTTTTTCTGTGATTGGGTTACCTCACTCAGGATGATATTTTCCAGTTCCATCCATTTGCCTATGAATTTCATGAAGTCATTGCTTTGATGGCTGAGTAGTACTCCATTGTGTAAATGTACCACATTTTCTGTATCCATTCCTCTGTTGAAGGGCATCTGGGTTCTTTCCAGCTTCTGGCTATTATAAATAAGGCTGTTATGAACATAGTGGAGCATGTGTCTTTGTTGTATCTTAGAACATCTTTTGGGTATATGCCCAGGAGAGGTATATTTGGGTCCTCAGGTAGTTCAATGTTCAATTTTCTGAGGAACCTCCAGACTGATTTCCAGAGTGGTTGTACCAGTTTGCAATCCCACCAACAATGTTTTGATTTGCATTTCCTGATGTTGAACATTTCTTTAGGTGCTTCTCAGCCATTCGACATTCCTCAGTTGAGGATTCTTTGTTTAGCTCTGTACCCCATTTTTTAATAGGGGCTCCTGCATCTGACTGTTCCTATATTCCTGTGTCCAGAGGCACTATGCAGTTTCCTCTTGGGCCAGGGATGTTGTGGGCAAAGATGGACAGAAGTGGCAGTCTGTCCTGCCCTGCAGTCTCAGGATTGCCTGCACTTCTCAGTGTTCAGCTCTCTATCCCATGGGATTTTCCTGTTTGAACTGGCTGTGGTGGTGCACACCTTTAATCCCAGCACTTGGAGGAAGATACAAGTGGATCTTTTTGAGTTTGAGACCAGCTTGGTCTACATGAGTTCCTAGACATCTAGGGCCATGTAGAGATGCCCTGTCTTCAAAGGGGCAAAGGCGGGGGTGGGGGGGGTGGAGGTGTTGGAAATAGTGTTCATATAATCCAAATGGACATTCCTATAAATAGAATTGTATGAGGTATGGACTTTTGTGTTCAGCTTTTTTTCACTTAACATGTTTTTTGGTGTGTGTGTGTGTGTGTGTGTGTGTGTGTGTGTGTGTGTGTGTGTGTGTGTGGTCTGTGTGGTCTATATGTGTTCATGTGTACTTGGTTTTCCTTTCTCTTGGTATAGCTGCAGTTGACTATATTTCAAATCTGCAGCGATCCTAGTGAGTGTGGAGTGTCCCTCACTTGCGGGTTTGTCTTGCATCTCTCTGATGACTAATTCTGTTAAGTATGTGTTTATGTGCTTACTGACCATCCATCCATTTGTAGAAATAAAGTCTAGCCTAGTCTTGATTTGATTATTATACTTTGAGGATCACAGCTGAGAAATAATATCTAACACAGTTCTACAAAGATTTATATCTATCTTTAACTTCTTAAAGGTTACCATGTCCTATCCCTTATATTTACTCTTTACTCTATCTTTGATTTGTTTGACTTGGTGTGACTCACATCAAATTCATTCTTCTAGGCTAGGGAGATGGCTCAGCCAGTGTGTCTGTCCTGAGGATCTGAATTCATTGCCCAGGACCCATTTTAAAGAAAGAGAAAAACTCTAGCTGTACTCTAACATCGATACACACACCATGGTGTAGACATATGCACAACAATAGAGAATGAATGAATAAATCAATAAATAGTTTAGAAATAAATTTTATTAAAATAGGTTTATTTTTTTTTCATATAATATATTCTGATTATGGTTTTCCCTCCTTCAACTCTTCTCAGCTCCTCCCCACTTTATCTCCCATCCAGTCTATACCCTTTCTGTCTCTCCTCAGAAAACAGATGCTTATAGGAATAAGTAATAAAGTAAAATAAGATTAAAAAAAACCCAAACAAGTGGAATATGACAAAACAAACAGAAGAAAAAGAGCCAAAGAAACACAAATAGGCATAGAGACATACTCATTGCATACCCACACAGGAAAGCCATAAAAACACAGCACCAGAAACCATAATATATGTGCAGAGCACCTGTAAGGTTTTTAAAAAAACAAAAAGCCCTTATGCAACAAAGAATGTCCGAAGATGCTATTGAGTTCATTTGTGTTTGCCTGCTGAGCACAGGGCCTGCCCTTAGCATTGTTTGTTTCTGCACTGGGAGTCCCTTGGAGAAAATAGTTTATTTGCAAGTGGTTATCAGTTGGAGCTAGCTCTTGGGTTACACATGGGGGCATGTGTTCAGGTCCCCTTCCAGCACTGCGACTCCATCTGGTACAGACCACGCATGTCCTGTGCACGCTGCCTGCCACTGTTTCCTTGGACTCCTCCATCCCCACTTACTCTGAACACTCTTTTCACCTCTTCTTCCTCAGGGTTTCCTGAGCCAGAAGGGAAGGCTGTGGTGGAGACGTGTTCCAGAGTCTCTCACTCTGAACATCCTTTGTCTCTATTTGTCTGCTTCAGGAGGACCGTTCTGACTGTTGTTGAGCAAGCCATTGATCTTTTCCCCTGGCCATGACATCCAGTTGTCTGGCATCCATTTTAAAAAAGACCATTCTTTTTCCATTGAAGGTTCTCAGAAGCTTGTCAGACTCAATGGATAGTCAAGGTTATTCTTGTTCTGTTGGTATCACACTATTCATCTTTATATCCATATGTTCTACTTGATTACTTCATTACTATAACTCTGTATAGTAAATCTTGAAGTAATGAAATGTGAACCTATATCTTGTCCTTGTTTTCCTGGTTTCAAATGTTTGGATTAAATTATGGATCTTTTAAAGTTTCACATATTTTAGGATCAGATTGGTGATTTCATCCAAAACTGTAAGTGTTATTTTGATAGGAATTGTATTTTGAATAATACCGCCATCTTAACAATATCAAATATTCCAGCCAATTGTGTGTGGGGGTGTATGTGTGTGTTCCTTTTCTCATTGCTGTGATGGGATACATTACAACTTAAGAGAGGGAGGAATTCTTTTTGCTCACATTTTCAGAGAATTAGGGTTCATTATGGTGGGTAGGCATAGCAGAAGGCTTGGTCCATGTGTCAGAATAGATGGCTGTTGATTTTTACATGGTGTCTGTCAGGAAGCAGAAACTGGGTTAAGAATTGGGACAGGATACATCCCAACTGAGGTTGGCCCCTCAGTAACCTAATTCCTCCAGCTTGGTCCCATTTTACCTCCTAAAAATTCCCATAACCTCCCAAAGCAGTACCATCCAGCTAGGGACCAGAAGAAAGGTAATTTGTGCTTGATTTAGTTTAGAATGCATTACTCAAGGAGGTTTTAGTTATTTACCAAGTGCTGCTATGGAGGACCCTATGGGAGTACCATGCATGTATTTGTGTGTTTGAGCCAGTTATATATAAATGGGTCCATCATAATGTCTGTTCATAGAGGTCATCTTGGAGATACATTATTCCACTCAGTAATTTAATTTCTAATGGTATTTCTAACTTGTTACAGTCCATTGCTCTCATTGGTTATATTTAATTTCTCTAATTAGAAATGTCAACAAAATTAGTAATTCTGCATTTGCTTGAATCAGTCTTAGACATAGCAAATAAAAGTATGTATTTTATCCTCTTAGATGTTAAGCAAGTAATGCTGGGTAAGTCATCAATTTCAGAGTTAGAATGGTAACGTAGGTTAAGTCTAGTAATTGGGTGATTCGTTTTTTAATGTTTTTGATCATTAGCCTAAGATAGGGCCCGTACCTTCTCCTGTGGAATGTTTGGAAATATGTGCAATGTTATTTTGACACCACAACTCTGAATGTCATTTTGTCATTGTGATACTCCCTTCAAATATGTTACTAGAATTTAGTAGGTGTGCTCCACTAAAGTGAAGCATTGAGCATTGTCAGGGGTCAGGTTCACCCACTTAGCTACCCAAAATTCTGTTGATATTCCTATTGAGCAATAGGTAGTTAAGTGTCTCAGTGATTCTTGGAGGAGTTAGCCATATTCTAGGTCGGGCTTGCTTGCTTGCTATGACAGGGCTCCTGTAGCCTAGACTGGCCTCCAACTTGCTATGTAGTAGAGGGTGTTCTTGAATTTTGGATCCTCCTGCCTCTTAATAGCTGAGATTACAGGTGTGAACCCTCATGACCAGTTTTATGCAGTGCTAGGGATCAAACTCAATTTTTATGTATGCTAGGAAACCTTTCTGTCAGCTGAGATACATTTCTAGCTCACAGTCTAGGATTTTATAGCATCTTCCAGATAATTTTTTGCTTTGTTTTGATTTAATTTACAAGTTTTCTGTGTAGGTATTAGCGTAAACACTTTGTTTTTTTGTAGTTGTGAATGTAAAATTCTAGCATCACTAACTTCTCAGTCTTTTATTAAAGTGCACCTTACTACATGGCTGAGTTACCAGGCTCCTCTGAGGACACCTTGACAGAATAAATCTGAATTTTAAGTTTAAATTTTAATTGAGCTTTTTTTTTTATTAGATTGAGATGTAATTTATGCTGTAAAATGTGCTGGGTTTTATTATAATTATTTCTTAAAATCAAGATATAAAACCATTTTAATCACCCTATAGAAAATTTCATCATGCATTCTTTCTGCAAACCTCAGTCCCCTTTGCAATTACTATTTTAATTTTTTTCAGATTTATTTTTATTTAATTGTGTGTGTGTGTGTGTGTGTGTCTGTGGACACACATGAGTGCAGGTACCCTCCAGGGCCAGAAGAAGGTGTCATCTAGAGCTGGAATTATAAGTAGTTTTAAGCAACCTGGTACTCAGGTACTCAGCAAAAGTAGCACAAACTGTCGATCAATGAGGTCCAAGGCCTTCATGTCTATTACCATAGCTTAGGTTTGCCTGTTGTAGAGTTTTGAATAGTTGAAACTTGTGGAATAATGGTCTCTTTTGTATCTGAATAGTTTCATTCAGCATAATGTTTTTGAGATTTTGGACTGACCATTAGGAGTACATTCCTGGCAGTGCTGAGCAGTGTATGAAGACTATAATTTGCTTATGCAGTAGGTATTTGATGGGTTTATACATTCTGCTTAGGGTATCTAAAGTGACTATGAACATCCTTGACAAGTATTGGAGCGTAAACAAGATGCATGTTTAACTTTCCAGAGAGCTCTGTGTGATCTTCAACAGACTGGCTGTACTACTTCAGACTCCTTTGAGCAATGTACTTTCATTCTACTGTCTTCAAAGAAATAAAGGTTTTAATTATCACAAAGTCTAACACTTTATGATTAGTAATTTTTATAGATTAAAATAAAAAGCTCTGCCCCATGTTTGTAAAGCTTTACTATGTTGTTGTTGTTATTCTTTTTTCTTATAAGCTTTATGGATTTCACTTTGCTGTTTAAGGTCTTTGACCTTTCTTGCTATTTTCTTGTCTAGTGTAAGGCATGGACTGGGTTTTTTCACACAAGAGATATCCTTACTGTACCTTACTTACTGGAAAAACCCTCCATTGCATTTTACTTATTACCATATATCTTACATTGAAAAAAGTTTAACATATTAATTATAGATTGAATATCTTCTGGAGGTCAATGAATATGGCCTTCATCCCTAGGGAGTATATCTATAGGATGATGGTATAGGCTTTGAGAAAAATGACCGAATAGGTGGCCATTAATTGTGTGGCTTGAAGGGGACTTGGGGACCCTTGCCCCTCCTGTTCTCTTGCTCCCTGACCTTGAATTGAGAGGATTCTGCCCCATCATAGCCTACAGGTATATTGTGCTGCTTTGCTATGATGCAAAACTAACCAGTCCAGGTTATCATGGGTTGGAGCCTCAAATTATGAGACCTTTTTTTTCTGTATTAGTTTATTATTTTCTGTATCTATTATTTTTATATTACAGGTTTTTCTTTATTAAATGATTTAAAGTCAGCCTATATGAATCTTCTAAATTTTGTTTTTATGTCTTTTTATTGGATAGTTTATGTATTTACATTTCAAATGTTATCCCCCTTCCCAGTTCTTCCCTCTCCTATCCCCCCTCCACTTGCCTCTATGAGGATGCTCCCCCTCCCACCCACCCACTCCCACCTCAACATCATGGCATTCCTCTACACTGGGGAAAAAAGCCTTCATAGGACCAAGGGCTTCTCCTCCTATTTTATCCCAGACAATCCCATCCTCTGCTACACAGCCAGCTGGAGCCATGGGTCCCCCTATGTATATTCTTTGGTTGGTGGTTTAGTCCCTGGGAGCTCTGGGGGGTCTGGTTGGTTGATGTTGTTGTTCTTCCTATGGGGTTGCAAACCCCTTCAGCTCCTTCAGTCCTTTCTCTAACTCCTCCATTGGGGTCCCTGTGCTCAGTCTGATGATAATCTGCAAGCATCCTCATCTGTATCAGTAAGGCTCTGGCAGAGCCTCTCAGGAGTCATCCATATCAGGTTCCTGTCAGCAAGCATTTCTTGGTATCAGCAATAATGACTGGGTTTGGTAGCTGCATATGGGATAGATCCCCAGGTGGAGCAGTCTCTGAATGGCCTTTCTTTCAGTCTCTGCTCCATTCTTTGTTCCTGTATTTCTTCCTGTGAGTATTTTGTTTTCCCTTCTAAGAAGGACTAATACATCCACATTTTGGTCTTCCTTCTTCTTGAGCTTCATATGGTCTGTGAATTACTTGGGTATTCCAAACTTTTGGACTAATATCCACTTATCAGTGAGTGCATACCATGTGTGTTCTTTTGTGACTGGGTTACCTCACTCAGGATGATATTTTCTAGATCCATGTATTTGCCTAAGAATTTCATGAAGTCATTGTTTTTAATAGCTGAGTAGTATTCAATTGTGTAAATGCACCACGTTTTCTGTATCAATTCCTCCATTGAGGGACAACTAAGTTCTTTCCATCTTCTGGCTATTATAAATCAGGCTGCTATGAACATAGTGGAGCATGTGTCCTCGTTATATGTTGGAGCATTATTTGGATATATGCTCAGGAGTGGCATTGCTGGGTCCTCAGGTAGTACTATGTCCAATTTTCTGAGGAATCTCCAGACTGATTTCCAGAGTGATGGTACCAGCTTGCAATCCCACCAACAATGGAGGAGTGTTCCTCTTTCTCCACATCCTTGCCAGCATCTGTTGTCACCTGAGTTTTTGATCTTAGCCATTCTGACTGGTGTGAAGTGGAATCTCAGGGTTGTTTTGGTTTGCATTTCCCTGATGACTAAGGATGTTGAACATTTCTTTAGTTGCTGCTCAGCCATTCGGCATTCCTCAGTTGAGAATTTTTTCTGATTAGCTCTGTATCCCATTTTTTAATAGGATTATCTGGTTCTCTGGAGTCTAACTTCTTGAGTTCTCTGTATAGATTAGATATTAGCCCTCTATCAGATGTAGGATTGGTAATGATCTTTTCCCAATCTGTTGGTTGCCATTTTGTCCTATTGACAGTGTTCTTTGCCTTACAGAAGCTTTGCAATTTTATGAGTTCCCATTTGTCAATTCTTGATCTTAGAGCATAAGCCATTGGTGTCCTGTTCAGGAAATTTTCCTGTGTCCATGTGTACAAGACTCTTCCCCACTTTTTCATCTATTAGTTTCAGTGTATCTGGTTTTATGTGGAAGTCCTTGATCCACTTGGACTTAAGCTTTGTACAGGGTGATAAGAATGGATTGATCAGAATGCATTCTTATACATTCTGACCTCCAGTTGGACAGCACCATTTGTTGAAAATGCTATCTTTTTTTCCATTGGATGGTTTTAGCTCCTTTGTTAAAGATCAAGTGACCATAGGTGTGTGGGTTCATTTCTGGGTCTTCAATTATATTCCTCTGATCTACCTGTCTGTCTCTGTACCAATACCATGCAGTTTTTATCACTATTGCTCTGTAATACAGCTTGAGGTCAGGGATGGTGATTCCCTCAGAAGTTCTTTCATTGTTTAGAATAGTTTTCGCTATCCTGAGCTTTTTGTTATTCCAGATGAATTTGCAAATTGCTCTAGCTCTATGAAGAGTTGAGTTGGAATTTTGATGGGGATTGCATTGAATCTGTAGATTGCTTTCAGCAAGATGGTCATTTTTACTCTATTAATCCTGCCAATCCATGAGCATGGGGATCTTTCCATCTTCTGAGATCTTCTTCAATTTCTTTCTTCAGAGACTTGAAGTTCTTGTCATACAGATCTTTCACTTGCTTGGCTAGAGTCATACTAACGTATTTTATATTATTTGTGACTATTGTGAAGGGTGTTGTTTCCCTAATTTATTTCTCAGCCTGTTTTACTGATTTGTTTGAGTTAATTTTATATATGGCCACTTTGCTGGATTTCATTAATTGATTTGATGTCAGCCTATATGGTTCTTCTAATTTTTTAAAAAGCTTTTTTGTATAATTTTATATGAACTATATACATTTACATGAGTTTTAGAATCCTTGGTGTTACAAAAATGCCTGTGT
This sequence comes from Rattus rattus, assembly GCF_011064425.1. Lineage (NCBI taxonomy): Eukaryota > Metazoa > Chordata > Mammalia > Rodentia > Muridae > Rattus > Rattus rattus. The sequence goes on along the minus strand of NC_046168.1, from coordinate 28,945,750 downwards.
GGCTTTTTCCTCAGTTAGGCTGGCACTGAATCTAGAGATGGTGGGGAATGAACATCTTACCTTTTTAACCTATGAGTATTGTAGTCTTGTTGATTTATGTCTACCATCCTTATTTCCTTATAATATTTTAGTTTCCTCTAAGTCTGTCATACTTATAGTTATCTACTGTTTTTTATACTACTGATAAGCATATGTTATATCCCAGCTCCCTGAGAATATGAGGCATCAGGATGGTACTTTCAAGGCCTGCTTAGGCTGCAGTGTAAGTTCAGAGCCAACCTTGATAACTTATTGAACAGTGTGCCAAAATAAAAAAAATAAAAATTGCCCTGGAAATATTACTGTCATCAAGTGCCTGCTTGTCCTAGGTTTAATCTCCATGAGTATATCCATGTGTGCACGTGCACACACATAGGAAATTTCAACAGTAGTGTTCAGGCTATAGGGAAGTGATAAGGCTACTGCTTACTGCTCTCATGTAAGCAAAGGGAAGTCGGGGAGAGAGAAAGAAAGAGAGCACGAGAACAAAACGTGCAGCAGAAAGATATTAAAGGGAGCAAGGACTTTCTTGAACTGGGCTAGCAGTCATCTGTATGGCATTCTGACTGCATTCTGTCCATGTCTGACTTTGAGTGAAGCAGTCCGCAGGAGTAAGGGACTGATTTGGTTTGGTGTCAGGACTGCATCGTATTCAGACTGTATCATAGCTACTACTTATTTCTTCTTATCCAGGTCTACAGAGAGCTCAGTGTGGGGAAAGTCAGTATAGGATTTTCTCTTTATGTTGCTTGGTAAAAGTGTTTTTCTTGTACAGTTTTTATACTTGTGATTAATCTGATTGTCAACCTGATGGGATTTAGAATCAGTGAAACAAATCTCTGGGCTATCAGGAGTTATCTAGATTGTTAATTGAAGGGGGGAGGCTCAGCCTAAGTTAGGCAGTGGCGCTGTTCAAGACTGACTACAAAAGGAAAAGCTAGCTGAGCACTAGCATTCATTGTTCTCTGCTTCCTGAGTATGAATGAAGTTTGACCAGCGCCACCTGTTCCTGTCACTGTACTCTTTCAGCCATAAGAGACTCTGTCTTATCTGAGTTGTTCAGGTTTTTAATATGAAGTTATTCATCATGTCTTATTATCTTAATGTCTGTAATAAAGTATATTCTTTTTCATTCTCAATGTTGATAAACAGTGGGTGTTACCCTTTTTCTCCCCTCCTCTCACTTCTTCGTTAGTCTAGAAAGGCCTCGTTGGTTTTATTAGTCAAACACTAATTTACAACTTACTGAACACATTCTTGAGACATGATTTTATGTAGACCTGGCTGACCTAAAACTCACTTCATCATCAAGGAACTTCTGATCTTCCTTCTTTTACCTCCTAAGAGTTGTACAGATTGGAGCATTCACCACATTTGTTGGACACTAGGGATTGAACAAAAGCTTTTATGCAAGCTAGGCCTGCGCTCAACCATCTGAACAGTGAGTGTCTACTATGAATTTTCACAATCTTTCTGTCTTGGCTTCACCCGTACAAACTTTAATATGTTGTATAAATATGCTTGTGTTAACTCTAATTTCCTTCCTGATAGCTTTCACATACCAGCAGTTTGGAAGTGTGTTTCCTTTCTACATTGATTTTGTTTTCATGTGACAGAGAAACATAGTGTATGATTTCAGTCCTTTTAAATCTGTTGAAGCTTATGTTTAAGTGTTTGGTCAGTTTAGATGAATATTTATAACATATATTCTGCCATTGTTAGTATGGCGTCTGTAATCTCTGTCTTCTTACTCATTTACTTGGGGCTGGAGGTGCTTACTCCATGAAGCACTGAGGAAGAGGGTGAGACTACTAATATACGTGTTCACCTGTGTCTGCTTTAATTTCTGTGTCTCTCACTGAATGGCTTGCATGTACGTGCAATGTCTTTCTGACAGAAATTCCGTTTTTATCATTATGGAATAATCTTCATTTCTAAAAATATTCTTTGTGTATAAACCTGCTTTCTTTAATATTTTATAGTTGTGATAGCTTTCTTATGCCTAGAACTTACATGGTTTTCCTTTTTCCACATATGTAGTTCTAACTTGTATTTTTATTCATCGTCTTTAAGAAATTGTGTTTTTTTATTTCTCCTGTATGCTATCATTTGAATTAGTCAAGTATTATTTTAACAATTTTACTCTGTATCCTTTTTCTTTATTTTTTAACTTTTTAGATATACATTTTCTTTTCTTTTCTTTTTTGGAGCTGGGGACTGAACCCAGGGCCTTGAGCTTGCTAGGCAAGAGCTCTACCACTGAGCTAAATCCCCAACCCCTAGATATACATTTTTTTAAAGTAGCATCTGCATCTTTTTTTTTTTTCTTTTTTTTTTTTGAGCTGGGGACCAACCTAGGGCCTTGTGCTCGCTTCAGGCAAGCGCCTACTGCTGAGCTAAACCCCCAACCCCAAGATCTGCTTTTTTTTTTTTTTTTTTTTTTTAAAACCCAGGGGCCTTAAAGCTTCCTAGGCAAGCACCTACCACTGCAAATCTGCAACCCCGGTGATTTTTAAGTATAAAACATGCACTTTTCACTGTTGCCGAGATTGAGTTAGTATCATTCATTTCACACAGAAGCCCTTCCTCCCAGCCACCACCACGTGCCCTGTTCTTTGTGTTACTGCTGCTAGCTTTGAATCCGCTTTGTCATCGACTGCCATTACTTAGCCGTGTGTCGTGTTCAGAGCTTATGGATGGAAAAGCAGCACTGCTTGGGCTCTTTCAGTTTTCCTGTCAGCCCAGATATTTTTATAGGAGTATTTTCCATCCTGTATGGGGCTCGTGAACTCTATAATTGCTGAACTTCTAAACAAATCTGTTAATACACTCAAAACTACTAGTAAATCTGTACCTTCAGCTGTTTGCCACAGCAGCTGTCGCAGTTCTCGTATGAACCTAGACCTGCTTGTTGTTACTTCACTGTCAGTCCTGTAAAGACGTTGTAACAAAACAGAAAACTGAGACCTAGACAGTTTGCAGAGTTTTCTAATGACTTTGAGAGAAGTCCTAAGATGTATTTTTATAATTGGCCACTGGAGGCAGTCGAGTTATGGCTTTTAGAGTTGGCTATCTGATGTTCTCACCGTGTTTAAACTACTTGGCTGGCTGAAGCACCTTCTCACTGTTTTGAGAATGTAAGGGAAAACCTTTAAAAAGACCATTGTTTTGGATAAATTCCAGCTGATGGTATCTTGGCAGGAGTAAGTAGGTGAACCAGTCTTAGAGGACGGGATAACACTTCACAGATATACCCAAGGACTTGACGGTTTGCGTCCAGATTTGTTTGCGTTTAAAGCTCAGAAGCAGCACAGTTTTGACCAAGGCTTGTGGTGATTCGACTTCAGTGCTCATTCATGCCAGCTGTGTTACTGTGTGACACTGGGCCTGCACACACCGACCAGGGCCTTCTCCGTGACTGTAAAACTCTTCATAGTCTCAGTCATCCTCCTCAGTTCAGTGAGGGGCAGCTTTGAGATTACGGAACAGCAGGCTTGTAGTTTGAGGAGAATCCTAGGAAGTGTAAAGATTGCAACTAGTTTAGAACTGGACACATTAGTGCTTGTAGGCACTGGGGAAATATACTCCCTGACTTCAGTCCTGAAGCATTTCAGTGCTGGAACCTGAGGATAGGACAGCAGGACTGGAGAATGCCCCGCCAGGACGAAAGCACACTGTTATTAACTGGCCACACCAGGGGAGAAATTACTTCACAGGAATAAAGACATGAGAGACAAGACTGGCTTCATTGTGGATGTAAATGTCTGTTTATATCCTTGTGTTTTTGTATTTGGTCCTGTAGATTTTTAGTCATCGGAGCATTTAAACAGAATAATCATATTGCCAGATGGTTGTTTTAGAACAGTTATTCACGCTGCAGTGTAAGCAATAGTAATACAAGAGTAGACTGTTTAAAAATTAGTATATTTCAAATAATAGAAGACAGTAGAAGTGAGAAGATTGAAAGAAGTAAGTGACTTCAAGTGTGTTAAGGAGAGGTGAGGTTGGGAAGTGTGGTGGGCCCACAGCATCGTGGACGGAAAGACTGGGGCTCATCTAGATTGTTGCATTAGGTATTTTATGTATATATGCTTGCATTTCTTGAAATAAAAGAGGAAGAAGGAAAGGAATATGGTTCAAAGTATGTTGAATGTAGGATATGTGTAGTACATTCATTTGGAAACTTTGCTAAAAATTTGCTAAAAAACGATGGGGCCTGAAGTAATAATTAGGGTTAGTACATTTGACAACCAGTTCATTTCTTTAACAGCTGACGTAATCATAGCTCAAAGCTTGTGGGTCAGTATCACTTATGACGGCTTCCTTCCTATGAAACACACCAGAATTATTGGGCAGAGACAGACATGTCTGACTGCCTATGCCTTGCTACAGCTCTCAAGGATAAAATGAATGGGTTAAAGTCAGACACTGTAGCTTCAAAAGTTTTGTTTCTTGACCAGCAGAGGGCAGTCAGCCTCAAAGTTCAGTAAGTTCTGCTGTGTTCCCCTCAAGGCTTAGAAAGTTAGTCTTTGGGTTTTTGTTTTGTTTTGTTTTGTTTTTTGTTTTTTAGCCAGGGTCTCGTGTAGCCTATGCTGGCCTCCTACTCTCTGTGTTGATGTGGCTGACATTAGCCTAGGCTGGCCTCCTGCTCTCTGTGTTGATGTGGCTGACATTAGCCTAGGCTGGCCTCCTGCTCTCTGTGTTGATGTGGCTGACATTAGCCTAGGCTGGCCTCCTACTCTCTGTGTTGATGTGGTTGACATTAGCCTAGGCTGGCCTCCTACTCTCTGTGTTGATGTGGTTGACATTGAGCTTTTGCTCTCCCTGCCGCCACCATCTTAGTGCTGAATTTACAGGTCTGAGCCACTAGTGGTGCCACCAGTCAAACCCAGGGCTACCTGCGTGTTAGACAAGCACTGTACCGACTGACGTGTGTCTGACGTGAGAGCTTAGTCTTGGGCATACAGTTCTGTGTGTTGTTGTACTGCGTCAGGCCACGACTCATTTATTGGGGTGGGGGAGTATGAAGTTGTGTTCACCTGTGTTCATGTTCATGGTCAGAAGAAGATGGGTGTCCTGTTCTATCTTTCTCCACCTTACTCCACTCTGAGAAGTGTGTGTGTGTGTGTGTGTGTGTGTGTGTGTGTGTGTGTGTGCGTGTACCATTACTTCCATTTCTCTCAAAGATGCCCCAGTTCTTGTACAAGAACATTTGTGTTTTCTTAGTCTTCTTACAATCCAGGGAAAAGTACAGAAGTTTATGTTCTAGTTACTTGACTTGTACAGACTGTGTGTGTGTGTGTGTGTGTGTGTGTGTGTGTGTGTGTGTGTGTGTGTGTGTGTGTGTGCGCGCGCACGTGCGCGCACGCGGCTTCATTGGAGAAGTGTGGGGAGAATGTCTAGCTGTGCATGTGTCCTCTGTCCGCCTGCTGCATGCAGAAGTGGCCATTGGCACACATTTTAGCTTTAAGTACTGAAAGCTCCACTAAAGAGTTCACTGAGAAGCAAGAGAAGCATAACAAACCATCACTTTTCTAACTTTAGTGAGTTTGTGATTTAATAAGAACTTGGGAGAATGGATACAGGTGGTAAAGTTTGATTAGGAGAAAGGTTCTGTCTGGAGCTAGTTATATATACCTTTTCCTGATTGCAAACATTCATTGCCTCCCATGTGACCAGTTATTTTCATTAAGATGAGAAAGGCCGACCAGCATTTAGAGATTGCATACTGTGCTTCCAATGCTATTCTCATTTAATAGCATTCCAGTGCTATTCTGGGGGCGGAGGTGGTATTGCTGGCTAAAAAACAAAACAAAACAAAGAAGCCAACGATTACCTCTCTAATGAGCATGTGCACAGGTGAATACGGTGCACACTTACCTGCCCACCCCGACCCAGTGAGACAGCACACAGACCCGTATGTCCAGAAGACTATGGTTAGCTCCCTTGCTCAATGTAGGAAACTGAGGCAGAGAAGTTAAGTGCTTTGTTTGAGACTGTTCATGAAGCTGACAGCTGGCATTATTTCTGTACCATATCATCCCAGCATAGGGGCCTGTGACACAATACTTGAACTCATCAAAGTGTGGGTTAGCAATGCAGACAGTTTACTACTGACAGCTTCTCAGCTTCTCACAAGCAGCTCATGAGCCCCACCCCACCCCCATGCTGCTGTGAGTTCTTATGTACCTGTCCTGTCCCGTCCTGTCCAGGTGACACTGTTTTGCTCAAGTTCTTCCTGACCTCTGACACTTAAGAGTTTTTCCATCCTTCTGTAAGAGTGGTGACATTTGGATAAAGGTTTGCATGAAGTGAGAGAAGTATGGCAGGACTCTTAAAGCCACTCTGGTTACCCAGCTCTTGTTTTGGCTTCTAACTTGGTGTAGAAGTGATAGAACTTAAGGAAAAGTTGAAAGACCTTTAATTTTTTTTTTATACCACCTGCTCCATTATGTAGATGGGAATAAAAATTTCTATGACTGGTTGTTTTTAGTCATTGTTTCTTTTTTCGTTTATTTATTTTTTCACTTTACATCCTGATCGCAGCCCACTTCCCAGTCCCACCACTCACCACAGCCCATCCCCCAACCCCCTCTGGGTGTCACCCCATCCTGGCACACCAAGTCACCGCATTGTTAAATGATGTTGCATCTAAAGCTGTAACCACTGGAACTCACTTTCTCCTTATAAGAATAAAAGGATCTCTGCTGTTTTGTTACAGAAATGAGAAGCTTTGTTCACTGAACAAATGTAGTCCTAGCAAATCTGTGACGCTAGTTCACATGGTCTGTTGTAGAGGGTGCTGATACTAGGTTTGCCTAGGCATCTGGTGAGCTGGTTGTTTCTCCAATTTAACAATCCATATAAAAGAATATCCTCATGTGAGAAGTGGATTGGGGAGTCCTGTTTCAGAAACAGTGCACTCTATATGATCCAAAGTTTTTCTTCTATATTCTCCCTGAATTAATTTTTCATTTAGCTTTGGCACTGTTGAACTGAGTGAACTTGGGGAAAGGACCTGGAGGCATGGAGGAAAGGAAAACTAAGAGGCAGGTTTAGTGTTGATGAGTACAAGTAGTCATTCAGTAACCAAGAATTTTCTGATTACTATGGCTTTGCCATTGTGAAACTAACTGGTCAGAATCGTTAACTATCCCACTTACAGAAACAGTAGGCATTTATTTAACTAAGTATTCATTTATTAACTAACTGGTCAGAATCGTTAACTATTGTTAACTATCCCACTTACAGAACAGTAGGCATTTATTTAACTAACCGGTCATTTATTAACTAACTGGTCAGAATCGTTAACTATTGTTAACTATCCCACTTACAAAACAGTAGGCATTTATTTAACTAACTAGTCATTTATTAACTAACTGGTCAGCATCGTTAACTATTGTTAACTATCCCACTTACAGAACAGTAGACATTTATTTAACTAACTGGTCATTTATTAACTAACTGGTCAGCATCGTTAACTATTGTTAACTATCCCACTTACAGAACAGTAGGCATTTATTTAACTAACTAGTCATTTATTAACTAACTGGTCAGCATCGTTAACTATTGTTAACTACCCCACTTACAGAACAGTAGGCATTTAACTAACTAGTCATTTATTAACTAACTGGTCAGAATCGTTAACTATTGTTAACTACCCCACTTACAGAACAGTAGGCATTTATTTAACTAACTGGTCATTTATTAACTAACTGGTCAACATCGTTAACTATTGTTAACTACTCCACTTACAGAAACAGTAGGCATTTATTTAACTAACTAGTCATTTATTAACTAACTGGTCAGAATTGTTAACTATTGTTAACTATCCCACTTAACAGAACAGTAGGCATTTAACTAACTGGTCAGCATCGTTAACTATTGTTAACTACCCCACTTACAGAACAGTAGGCATTTAACTAACTGGTCATTTATTAACTAACTGGTCAGAATCGTTAACTATTGTTAACTACCCCACTTACAGAACAGTAGGCATTTATTTAACTAACTGGTCATTTATTAACTAACTGGTCAGCATCGTTAACTATTGTTAACTATCCCACTTACAGAAACAGTAGGCATTTATTTAACTAACTATTCATTTATTAACTAACTGGTCAGAATCGTTAACTATTGTTAACTACCCCACTTACAGAACAGTAGGCATTTATTTAACTAGTCATCTATTAACTAACTGGTCAGCATCGTTAACTATTGTTAACTACCCCACTTACAGAACACTAGGCATTTATTTAACTAACTGGTCATTTATTAACTAACTGGTCAGCATCGTTAACTATTGTTAAGTACCCCACTTACAGAACAGTAGGCATTTACTTTTCAGTTTCAAGAATCTGGCTTTCTAAGTCAGTCATGATCTGGGGGAAGCGAGTGAAGTTGTGAATTATGAAAGACAGTTGTGGTGGGTTGGAGTGTCCTTTGGGGTTTGTTTCATTTATAACGTTGCCTCAGGCCTTCCACTGCATCCTGTTGCAGTGACCTCCTCTTCAACCCTGGCCTGGCAGCTGTAGTACAGCTCTTCCCTGGGATCCTTCAGGATTGCATGTGGCAGACATGGACCGTAGCCCTTTGTTCTTTAGCCCAGATAAGTGGGTCTCTATTTTCTTAGCATTTAACCATCTTACCATCTTCTCTTCCCCCTTTTGCACTTTCCTTTTAATTTCCTACAGAGATGAGATGGGATTTTTGCTAGCAGTTTAATTTTTTTTTTTTTTTTAATCAAAACACCACTTTGGTACAAAAGAAACAAAGCCAAAGCATAAGCTGACTCAGGTTTTAGACAGGGAATGGTCCCGCCTAGACAGTAATCAGATAAGAAGGAAGCATCATGGGGTCTTAGAAAATGGCTGTGTCCTCCCAGCTCCTTGGATCCCCAAGAAGACTCATTGCCTGACCCCTGACCCCTACTCCTGCAGGCTTGCCTGTCTGGAAACATGGCAAGAAGGTCACCGTACAGTAGTTGTTTCTTTGTGTCCTGGCTCCTCTCAGTTGTTATAACTTACCCCACTTACAATAGCCACTGTGTTTCCAGTTAGGACTACTGTGAATACTAGTACAAAATATAAACGTGTGTGCCTTTTGGTAAAAATGACATTTCTAGGTATTTTCATAAAGACAGCATTGCTGGGACATACTCACTAGTCAGCTTTAAGACTTAGGTAAGATGTAAACATGGTTCAGGCAGGGGTGTGAACACTGTAAATATATATGTATAGAGTTAGAATTAGCAAAAATATATCATTTATGACTGAAAAAAACCTTTCTTGAGCTGAAAATGTAGCTATGTCAGTAAGTCTGGGGCAGCTTGCTGAAAGCCCTATGTTTGATTCCCACCACCATATAAACTAGGCATGGAGGCAGACAGCTACGATCCTAACATTTGGGAAGTTCAGATAGGAAGGCCCAAATCAGAGTTTATCCTAGGCTTTGAGGTGATTTGAGCACCAACCCGAACTATACAAGATCATCTATTTATTCATCCATCTGTCCATCCATCCATCTTCCCTTCCTCCTGCATCTTCTTTTCCTCCTTCCTTCCCTTTTTTTTTTGTGTGTGTGTGTGTATGTGTTGTGTGGTCTTTCATATGTAGATTTAAGTGTAATGGAGTATGGGGCAGCTGGTCTGGGCCACCACAGAATTGGAATGTGTGCTTCTGGCAAGATATCCAGCAGATATCCTGGGGCACTGAGGTGCCAGACCTAAGTGGGGATAAAAGACAACTCTACTTTTTTATTTTTTGTATTTTTACAACAACAGATGGTGAACCAACTTGTGGGCTAGAAACCACTAGTAATCCTAAGAATTGAGAGAAAGTTTTATTTTCTAAGAGGAGGCCAGTGCCATGTTAAGTCATGTGATATCTCAAGGGTGGGAATTCAAACAAAGAAACATGGAAGCAGCCTGGGCTGGCAGGCTGTAGGTCCCCTGCTGTGTGATAAGTAATGGCAGATCAGAGAGTTAGAAATTAAAAGCTGCTTTTTAAAGAAAGTTGTTTAGAAAGTCTTTCAGGATACTCATATTCCTTCTAACATGGGCTCCACAGAAAATTTTGGATGAAATCCTAGTTAGACAAGCTACTTCTTAATGACAGGTATTATTAAAATGTGATTAAGTTTGTTTTTAGAAAGAAGAGAGTAAAGAGATTACCCGAATCATGTGGGGATTTTCATCCATGGTTCGGAACTTAAATATGGAAAAATTGGTCACTGACTCCAAGTAGAGAGTTATGATAAATGTAACACCAGGCAGAGTGAATGCAGACATATATTATAGAAGTTATTAAGGTTAAATAAAAATCTGTGGCTCTGGGTAGAGAGCTTATCAGATCCTTCCTTCCCTTCTATCCTTCCTTCCTACCTCCTTCTCTTCTTCCTTCTTTACTTCCTTGGAATGCACTAAAGTTTTAAATAACTCTAACCCTTATAAGCAAGATTGCCTGCCACTGTCAATAATGCATTTTACTGACTTGCTGTTGTATGTATCTGTTGTTTCCAAAGCTGAGTTGTTGAGACCATCCTGCAGAAATCGTTTTTAGTGATAGTAATTGACAGCAGTAAAGTGTCGTCTCTCGGATGCCTGAGTGGCAAAGGTCACAGAAAAGGAAGACACCAGGTTGTTCACTGGACTGCCATGCTTGCTCAGTCACAGTTCACCAATTGGACATGCACAGATCATACTCTGCATCCTTCCTCCTCATGGGCTTCCCATAGGGTCCTATGAGCAAGTTTAACCTAATGAAAGGACTGATGTGGTTAGGATGTTATAGCTCTCAAAAACTGAATGTTATAAGAAAATGTGTTTGACTAAAGTCATGATATGAATATCATGAAATTAGGTTGACTGGTTTTGACCTTGATGTTTTGTAGTCTGTATACACCATGCCCTGCCCTGTCAAAACAAACCAAAATTGTGAAGGGAATAATTAAAATTTAGTGTTATTAAAACAGAATGGGAAGATTTGATTCCCATGTTACCTAAGGACCTCTGTGTAAGTCTCCACAGGCTTGCTTCATCCTATCAAACTCACCAATCCTGTCAAAATGGTTTTTTATACTTCAATTTTTACAAAATTAATTCTTTATTGAATGTATGTCCGTGATGCACGTGCATGGGTATGCATGGTCTGCTTTCACATGGAAGTCAGAAGACGACTTTGAAGAGCCAGTTCTTTCCTTTCACCTTTTCATGGGTTCCAGGGACCAAACACAAGGCTCAGGCTTGTACCAAATATGGATACATTGAGCCATCCTGAAAATACATTTCAAAACAAAATAAAGTTTTAAAAAATGAAGTAAAGGGCGAAAAGGTGTATGTGCCCTGGAGAGTCTCAGTGATCACGCTGGCCTGCTGTGGGGTTATCTGTCCTCAGAATGTTACTGAAGACTAGAAGGCATGCTCAGTTTGGGTGACATCGTTCTCTGAGAAAGGGGTGTAATCAATGCCAGCTGAACGAAATCACGTGCAGACCCTCGACTCTCTTCTGTGTTTGATATAACACAGCTATTTCTCTATAAAGGCCTTGCTGCTATGATGTACCGGCTATGATAGTACACCCCACACCCCCACACAACACGAGGGTTTCCCTTTAAACAGTTATCATTCCAAGAAATTCTCATTTGGGGCTTGCAAAATGATGCAGTGGGTGAATGTGCCTTGCTGTGCAAGTCCAGCAAGCCTGGTTTGATCCCTGGAATCCATGGTAGAAGGAGCGAGCCTACTCCTGACACCTGAACACCTGATGTGCTGTACGCTCACCAGCGCTCATATATACCATGCACACATGTGTGGTAGCAATTTAAACGTCTTTATAATCAGTTGATCTGTTAATTAATTGGTATTTTTTAAGACAGGGTTTTCTGTATAGTCCTGGCTGCCCTGGAACTCACTGTGTAGACCAGGCTGGTCTCCAACTCAGAGATCACCTGCTTCTCCCCACTGAGTGCTGGGACTAAAGGAATACACTACCATGCCTGGCTTTATTTTTCATTTTTGAGATTATAATTGAATTATGTTTCTTCCTTCCAAATCCTTCCACATATTCTTCCCTGCTCTTTTTAAAATTAATGGCCTCTCTTTTTCAATAATTGTTTTTTGTGTGTGTGTGTGTGTGTGTGTGTGTGTGTATGTGTGTGTGTGTGTGTGTGTGTGTGTGTGTTTAGGAATCACTGTTTGGCACTGGACAGCCAATTGCTGTGCTCTTTTCTCAGTTATCCATAGTTCTTTGTGTTGGATTGAGGCCTTATAGGCTTTTCCCCATCTAGTTTGACCTGTTTATTGGTGTCATCATTGCTCACATTTGTAGATGTACCTGTTAGGACGGGACTCCACAACTCTGCATTTTTATTGGTTGTGGTTTTCTGCAGTGGTCCCTTACTATTGCAAAGAGATTCCCTTGATGAGGGCTGAAGTCTACCCTTATAAAAACACAATGTTTAGGGATTATTGTTAGGGATTTAGTAGTTAGTTTAGTTAGTTGTAGATTCTATTTTAATAACTATAATTTCTCTAGTACTGAATAATTAGCTGTTTCTAGTACCAGACATGGTATCGATCTTGTTGAATGGGTCCAATCACAGAGCTGTTGGTTACTGCCAAAGTGTGTGTGCCACTACTGCACCTGCAGTTCTGCACCTGTAGAGGGCTGGTTGCTGGCAAAACTCGGTAAGACTGTTGGTTGCCTTTTTTGTTGTTGTTGCCCTCGTCATCTAAGTGGCATTAAGTACTTAATGTGGCTCTGAGACCCACATAAATATACAAAAGAGCCAATTCCACAGCTGTTCTCTGACCTCCACATACATACCATATCAGGCATGTGCTGTTCACTCAGTCCCACATCATGCAGCCAAAAATAATAACAATAATAATAATAAGTAAACTCTTAAAAAGAAAAATTTGACAAAATAATTCATAGATGTCAATGTTTAAGGAACTGTCTTGTTGCAGGAATACCGCCTTTCAGTTCATTCTTAGATGAATTTGAATCTCACATTGGCTGGTCTGTTTATAATTAGTAAACTCAGTTAAGAAATATTAGACTGGTGTGGTAGTACATGCCTTTAGATGCCAGCACTTCAACACTTGGGAGGAAGAGGGAAATAAATCTTTTGAGTTTGAGGCTAGTCTGACCTACACAGTGAGTTCCAGGCCAACCAGAGCTAAATAGTGAGACTCTGTTTCAACAACAAAATACTATGGATAGTCCATGCTGGTCTTCCAGAGGGGCCATAAATAATAATCATTTTCCTTAGTTTATGGTCTGGTGAGTTTGTGTGGTGGAACCATCTATGAATCACTGTTGTACAGCATGATCTTCTTAATAAATCTCATTAGATGAATAGATTGCCCTTGAGTGGCCTTCTGGAGATCTCTGCCCTTTGCATGTAACTAAAGTCCATTGTAAAAGAGAACAGCAAGTGTGCGATTGGACGGAACCCGGATGGTGCTTACCTGGCACCATCAATAATACCACACAGCACAGTGGCTAATGACACTGACTTCAGATCAAATTAAAAATGAAATCCTATTCCACCTTGCTGTGAGGCTTATGACACATGACTTCCCGAGGCCAGAATCATTTTCCTATGTGGTCTAAGCAGTGGGAGGCAGCCCTCACAGACCTTGTTGCAATGTTGTATAAAGGAAAGGAGACAAATTTTCAAGTGGAGCTCTGGCCTCTGGGGAGCCATTAAAGATTTTTTGGCACTGTAACTTGATGAGATCTGAACCATAATGGGCTTTTGTTATGTTTATTTTTACAATTGACGCACAAAAGACTGCTGTGTGGCAGTGGCCTTTTACGTGTATATAACCCTTCAGCACCATGATCAAAATAATAAATTCACCCATCACTTTGAAGTTTTTTGTAAAGTCTTTTGAGTGGGAAGTCTGACCTGGGGGGGGCAGGGGAATGGAGGAAAGGAGCACCTGAAGAGAAGAGACGAGATCTCTCTTCCAGGCTCTGCCAGGTCAGGAGAGGAGTGAATGAGGCCATGACCTCAGTGGGTTGTGCCTTCATAATACTTTCTCAATGGACAGTGCCACATGTGCCACAGCAACAGGCTTTCTTTCCCTTACGAAAGTCCTTATTTTAAACACTTCTTGTTATTTCCCTGTTTAGAGCTTCAAAGAGAACCCTTCTACTTCCGGGACTTCCAGCCTAACAGCCACCAAACCATTGCTTCGTCCAAGAATCACAAGAGTCAGCCTCAGGGACTTGATATTCTGTATGGAACAGGAAAGAGAGATGAAGTATTCTCGAGCCCTGTACCTTGCCCTTCTTAAGTGATCACTCCATCCAACGCAACTGTTTACTGCCAAAGAAGACGTGGAGCGCGCTCGCTGTCTCCCTGTTCTGAAATCTGCTCTGGAAAGTAGTCACCAGTATGGAGGACCGCTGTTCACACTGACAAGCTTTCACTACATTTTGTCTGTATGCTCTGTGGACTCTTGCCAATGGGAATGCAGAAGTATCACTTACTGACCTGCATTTAGGGACTCCCTTTTACCCGCCTTCCTTTGCTTTTGTTGTTTTTCCACTTGGTAGCAATGAGGTGCCTTCCTCTGATGCAGGCTGCGTCTGCATGTACAGTAAAGGAGACACAGTCACAATGCACCCTGTACTGAACCTGTGTCCTAGCGTTAGACTTCATGGTCTGCAGTCAGAGCTCACTCAGCTAATGCTGAAGTCACCATCCATGGTTGACGTGTGACAAGCTACACATAGAGGCAGAGCCCACTTGTTAGCTGAGCCAGAATTGCACAGCCGTGGAGACCATTGGTGTCTGAGGTCGCTGAGTCCATGGCTTCCCACTGCAGTATTTCCAATACCTAGTGAGGGCCGTCTTGTCAGCCAAGTTTTAAAACAAATACCTCACTGAAATGTGGAAAAGCTAGAACATACTGGAAAGAATGAGGCCTTGCATTCAAATTGACAAGGGATGAAAATGGCATCTTGAAACTGATGCGTGTACCATATTCCAAGGAGAGACGGCTGCACTGGGAATTCCAAAGCTCATCCTTGTTTTAGTGATGGAAAAAAAAAAATCATAGGTCAACCAAAGAGGAAAGCCTGGCAGATACTTAGTTACAATATTTCAAAAGGATGATTTGTTTTTGTATTGTTTTAATTCCCAAGAAGGAATTCTTTCTTTCCCAGTTACCCTGTTTTAAGCATCCAGTACTTTTCATATTTCTAACTGCTGGTCAGAGCATTTGACCAGTAGGAGTCCCTTTGAACTGTGTACTTAAGAGGTGCTGTCAGCATTTTGCTCTTCTGGGGTGGGTGTCTGTAAATGCGAGCAGTGCATTATGTACCTCTGAGGAGGAACCTGGTATTCAAAGAACCTCCTCTCTCCCTTTTAAGTCTACTTGTGTATATTATAGCTGACAAAAATAATGGTGAAATTGAAATCACATACAAAAGAATGCCAAATTCTCCCGGGGAAACATTTCCAGTATGTCACTCTCCGTCCTGTTCTTCCCACAGGGACTGTTATGGCCACATTCTATACTATTGTAAGACTTTAATTGGCCACAATTTTTGTTTTAGCAAGTTATGTGAAATGCCGTAAATTATGTATATGCTTTAAAAAGAACTTTACCAAGAGATCTATACCCAAAGTTGTGTATTTAAATGCTTAGCTTTATTTTTTGTAAAGTTCAGCATATTCCCACATTTGTGTAATCTTATTGATCAGATGTTTAAAATTATTTCAAATACATCATTAAAATAATTATTTTATGATTAAAAACAAACAAAGCTTTTCTCAGTCCCTGCCTTTGCACCAGTTCCTATTAGCAGCCCGGCCCTGGAGGACACGGGTCTGCCTGGCAGTGAGAGTCTTATTTATTTGCATTTGGGTTCTGTGGACATTTGGGTTCTGGAATCACACTTAGATCTAAGTTTCTATATCACTTCCTTTGAAATAGTTGTAATTTTGCCCACTATTTGAATCAAAAAGAAAGCTAAACATAGTTATTCTGAAAGCTTTTCTTGGTCCATTGAGTTTTTCTTACCAAGATACTCTTTTCCAAAATTTTTAATATAAAACCTTTTGTGATATACGTATGTGTAGTGTATGTATATATAGGTGTCTTCCTCTCTTATCTCTCCATCTTATAATTGAAAACAAGGTACCAAGTCTAGACTGGCTGGCCAGCAACCCCTGTGGCTCTCTCCTTCCTCACCTCTGAGCTCTAAGATTCCAGGAGTGTACCACCATGGCTAACATTTTATGTTGGTACTAGGGGTCCAAACTTGGGTCCTTATGCTCATCGTAGCAGGCGCTTTACCCACTGAGCCAGTTCCCAAGTTCCTTGATGTGCATTTTGAAACTTGTATTGTACAGGTTTCAAGACCTGTCTTATACAGAGAAAGACAAATGTGTATACAAGATATACACAGTTGGCAAGATGGAGACCTCGGGTAGATTTGCTCTTCGGATGCATTGTTTAATACACAATATTAACAAGCCTTTTTCTTGGTGGTGGTGGTGTTTGTTTTGTTACGTGAGTGTTATGGATCCAGCTCAGACACTCCTACTCAGGGTCATCTCTCTAACTCCAGGCATCGTTGTCTCCTCCTCCTCTTCCTCTTCTTCCTCTCCCCCGCCTCCTCCTCTTCCTCCTCCTCCTCCCCCTCCTCCACTTTACTGAAGCATTGGGAAGATTTTTTGTATTTATTATATGTGTGAATGATTTATAGGCATGCACATGTAGAGGTCAGTACAATTTCAAGGACTTGGCTCTGTTATGTGGGGCTGGAGAGCGGATCATCAGCTTGGCAGCAAGTGTCCTTAACCTGCTGTGCCATTTCACTGACCCAACAAACATTTTTAAAACCTATAAAATTCTTCAAAATTCTACGTGGCGTAAGTTTTGTTTCATTAAAATTTTGTCAAGAGCAGTGTACTTATGGCTTCATACTAGTGATGTCATGGTTCCAGCAGAAAACACAGCAATGTCACTGCATAATTTTTAGGAAAATAACAGGGCCAAGGTACATGCCGACTTGAAATTTTAACTTTGTATGTTGTAGAATGAATCCGTTAAGTGTGTGTACAAATTTGTCCTCAAAAGTTCCATTTACATTCTGCAGGGCATAAGCATATTGTGTCACGTGTCTAAATATAACCCAGTAGACAGTTTTTACTTTGTACCGTTCTTCTTGTAATTCTCTCTCTTGGTTGTCAACTTGGTGAGCTCCGGAATCACATCAGAGACAGGTTTCTGGGAGTGCCTCTGATGGATTAGCTTCCTGGGGTTTATTGCCTAGTCTGCAGCATACACGGTATCTCTCATTATTTCAGGCTGGTTCCACTCTACAGCACGTCCTTGGTGTTCATGTAGTGGTACTAGCATCTGCAAAATGCTGGAGTCTTTGCCACTGGCCTCTACAGGGCTCTCTTCAAGGACTCGGACCCCGTCACATGGTGCCAAGCCTCAACATCTCTCCACGAGCTCTTCTCTCCTGGATCTTCTACTGTAACTAAATCTGTACCTTCAATGGCCTCTCCTCAGGGACTGCTGCACTACCACCCAGTAGAAAGACTCAGCTGCTGTCTGTGAACCCTGCACACCTTCAAACCAGTACTACCTGGGTAACTCTTAAACTGACAACTTCAGCACATGATACAGCCATGGATGCCTCAAGAATACAGGTTCTGTGTGATGACCCTGAGGAAACACTTTCCAAAAGATTTCACCTCAGTGATGCCAGTCTCTTCTAAATCACCACTAATTTCTCAGCTGCAGTTGACCATTATCAATTGTCAGCACAAAACAAAGGTTTTACTTTAGCTGCTCTGGTCTCTTGTTAATCACAGCCAATTCTGCTGACTAATTCTATGTCAACTTGACAGAAGCTAGGGTCCTTTTAAAAGAGGGAACCCCAGTTCAGAAAATGCCCCTACCAGATTCATCTGTGGATAAGCCTGTGGTTTACTTTATTCGTTGATGGTTGATGTGGAACAGCTCTCTGGGGGTGGTGCCACCACTGGGCTGGTAGCCCTGAGTACTATAAGAAAGCATGCTGAGTGAGTCAGTAACCGACACTCCTCCACCATGGCCTCTGTTTCAGCCCCTGCTTCTAGGTTCCTGTCCTGTTCCTGCCTTTACTTCCCTCAGTGATGGACTGTAATGTGGAACTGTAAAATAAACTCTTTCCTCCTCAAGTTGCTTTTGCTCATGGTGTTTTATCAACAGCAATAAAAAGCCTGTGCCACTTCCCTTGGGCAAAATATTTTACTTTTGTTTCCTCATCTTAAAAAAAAAAAGGTACCTGGCCTATAGGGTAACTGTGAGAATTTAGTAAAGACTATGTGACTGTGTAAGTCGTTCAGATCAGCCTATCAAATAAAACGGACGTAATACAGGAGTAATGCTTATTGTTATTTGGAGATTTTAAGTGACACAGCTTTGTCCTACCCAACTATGTACTTTGGCTAAATTCCTTTGCGTTGAGACTGATGCAGGAAGCCACAAGAAAAGTCTGACTCTCTCTCTCTCTCTCTCTCTCTCTCTCTCTCTCTCTCTCTCTCTCTCTCTCTCTCTCTCTCTCTGTGTGTGTGTGTGTGTGTGTGTGTAGAGGATGGGTGCTGATGATTGAACTCAGTCTTGCCACAGCTCCAACCCTATAGGAGCTCCTTGTTACTGTGTCAAAATACCTACCAAGAAGTCACTTCAGGAGCAATGTTTACTCTGGCCCATGGTGTAAGAGATATGACAATCCATCAAGGTTGGCAAGGAGGCATGGCAGTAGGAAGGTGAGATAGATGGTCACATGATGTCTGTCTTCAGTCAAAGCAGACACAAATGCTGGTTGGTGTTCATCCCCCTCTTTATTTAGTCTAGGAACCCCCCCCCCCAGCAGGTGTGATGATGCAGCCCACATCAAGGATGGATCTTCCCTTCTCTGAAAAATGTTCTGAGAACATTTTTATGAACATATCCGTTCTGTTTCTTTAGGGAGGGTAAATTAAGCCAGGTTAACAACTCAGATTAACTATCACAATCCTTACCCACTGTTCTGGATCGTTTTATGTCAGCTTGGCACAAGCTAGAGTCATCTGAGAGGAAGGAACTTCAACTTAAAACAATGCATCCATAAGATTAGGCTATAAGCAAACTTGTTAGAGCAGTTTCTTAGTGATTGATGTGCATGTAGGAGGGCCTAGCCCATTGTGGGTGGTGCCATCCCTGGACTGGTAGTCATGAGTCCTATAGGAATGCAAGCTTAACAAGCCTGTAAGTATGGCCTCTGCATTAGCTCCTGCCTCCAAGATCCTGACCTTTGTGAATCCCTGTCCTGATTTCTTCCAACCATGAACTACAATGTGAAAGTGTAAGCCAATGAACCTTTCCTCCCCAACTTGTTTTTGTGGTGTTTCATTACAGTAATAGAAATCCTAACTAAGACATCTCCATTCAAGTCTTTGTCTACTGTTCCCTGTAGGATTGGGAGCAGTTATTGCCATTCCTTCCAAGTGTTTAATTGGAAACATTATAGTAACATATAGGGCACATTGAAACTGTATAAAAGGACACACCAAAATGCTTCTCTTACAGGTTCCCCAGGACCTCCAACCCTTCTCAAGATCTATCCTTGTTTATTAGTTTCAGACATACCACTCTGTGCAGTCCTTATGTTCTTACCCTCTTACTTGCACATGACCGCATACTGACTTAACCTGTGTTCACAATTCCATTACTCTAAAGTCCACCTACCTATTTTTCCAGTTCAGGTCTGCTAGTAGAATCTTGTTATAGTATTCATGGAAAAACAATTTTTACTTGAAATTTACGTAAATTTCATGAATTTGTTTGCCATTTTATAAATTACATGGTTTCATTAGAATCTACCAAAATCTGTCTGTAGGTTCCACTATTCCTCCACCAATAAGCACCGTAAGGACAACAGAAGAGGGGTATCTTATGCCTATTACTGGTGGAGGAGGGTGGCAGTGAGACGGAAGAAAGGTCAGTCACTGGATGGACCCACTGTGTTGTCTGTGACTCTGAAGCATCACTAGTATCCTCCCCCACCACTGTGAGCCAACCTGGATTCAAGATCACTCCAACCTCTTCTCTGAGATTTATAGGTGGGATTGCCTGCATACCCAACTACTCACTTATCAAGCCTCTAATAATCTGTTGGTGAGATAACATGCAGGACAAAGAAGCAGGATGCAGTATGTGTCTGGAAGGGTGCTCTCTTAGAAATATGGAATGCCTGCATAAATACTAGCTTATGGCCAGGTATACTCTTTCAAAAACAATCCTGAGACTGGGTTTTCAGAGACTCCTTAGAGGAGAAGTATGTTACTGAAGTGCAGCATTCATGTCCAGTGAAAAAATTAAAATTTGTCTCAATTCTTTTAAATGTGTACCACAATAATCACGTGGAGGTCAGAGGACAACATTCTGGAGCGCATCCTTTCTGTCCATCTTTACGTGGGATCAAAGCTTGCCAAAGTTTGTTTGGCTGAGCTCTATCACTGGCCCTCATGAGAGTTTTAAGTTAAATATCCTAAGATTTTAGGTAAAAATAGAGTGTTCAGAAACATACTGCTTGATATTAATTATAAGGTAGAGCAAGCATTTACTTTGGCTGACTTTAAAATCATGGAGGGGAGATAACATTGAAAACAAGGAAGAGTTTAGTCATATATTCATAATGTCCAAACTTCCGAAATTAAAAGAGAACATTGGTCTACATAAATTCTTCACAATTTGTGATTCAAGAAATTACAAAAAAGGAACTGTAAACTTTTTAGCTCAAAGATTTTTTTTCCCTTGAACAATATAGTCTGACTGAGGAATTTGGCAAATAAAAACATAAGAAACCTGAAAATACATGACTGTCAGTATTTGGGGTGCATTTCTCTCTGGTCAATAGCATAGGCATTTTCAATTTATTAACACAGCACTCTGGCCTTTGTCCATTACCACAGGAGACATCAGGGAGGTGTGAAGAGAGAGAGAGAGAGAGAGAGAGAGAGAGAGAGAGAGAGAGAGAGAGAGAGAGAGTCGTGCGGTTCTGTCACTCAATGTGTGTGGAGGCCATGTTTCTCATTCCCTCAAGTAGCTCACAGATCGGCTTAAACGATTTCATCTTGCCTACCTGAGGGACAGGATGGATATGCCCTTTCTGTCTCAGTACTAACAGTAGTCTTTACATGTTGAAGTAATGTTGGAGAAAAGTGATCACAATTCTATCTATACAAATTATTTAGCAAATTGAAAGCTTGTATAAAAATGTAAGCTTGAGGTTGGTGCCATGGGACTCAGAGCCTTTTCTGGTTGTGATATTAATGAAGGCTTTTCAAGGAAAGGAAAGGACTTGCTGGTTGGCTCTTTAAAGCTTTTTGTGTTGAGACTCCAATCCTAAGGCTGAGCGGGTCTCCCTGTGGTGGTTTGAATGAAACTGGCATCCATAGACTGCTATGTTTGAATACTTGGTCCTCAGTTGGTAGGACTGTTTGGGAAGGATTGAGAGCTGTGGTTTTGTTGGAGGGAGGTATATCACTTGGAGCTTTGAGGTTTCAATAGCTCAAGCCATGGAAAGTTATCTTGCTCTCTCTTCCTTGTGCTTGCGGATCCAATGTAAGCTCTCACCTATTGCCCTAGCACCATGCCTGCACTCTCCAGAGAAATCTTCGCTTTTAGTTAAAGTTTCACTTTAAGTGGAGAGAGCTGCCAAGAAACACACTTTACATCCATTACTCTCCGCTTCCGACTGTGGAAGGAATGTGACCAGCTGCTTCAAATCACTACCTTCTTGGCTTCAGTACTGTGATGGATGACTCCCTTGAACTATGGGTCATAATAAGCTCTTTCTCCCTTGAGTTGCTTTTGTCAGAGTATATAATCACAGCAGTAGGAAAAGAAGCCAAATCAGAAAGGAAAAGACGCTTATTCTCTCACAGGTCTGGAAGTCAGAAGTCCAAATGCAAGGCTTCAGTCCAAGCAGGACCACACTCACTCCTCAGGTTCTAGAGGACTCCTTAATTGTCTCTTGGCTACTAGTAGGCCCTGGCTTGTGACAGAACTTTTCCCGTCCTGACGTGGATTCTCTGAGTCTTTATGTCTTCTCTTCCTGAAAGGACTTTAGATTCAAGGTTTGCTTCTCAGGAGATAACTCATATCTGGTACTGTATTCAGGCTATAGGCCTGTGCTTAGTCTAAAATGGCCTCATCTTGACTCTTAGAAATAACATCTGCAAGTATTCTCTTTAGTCCAGCAATACATTCTGAGTTTCCAGTGGACATGAATTTTGGAAGGACACCCTTCAGCCAACTATAGAAGTACACTATATATGATTTTATATCTTTAATAGGTTTTATACTCTCAATCTATGACTTCAGAAATAGTGAAAATCTAAAGTTTGTTAAGATATGACTGTGTTTTGTGTCTCCTTAGACTAGAAACTTAAAATGTTTTGATCTGCAAAGGTACTGCCCATTACTTGCTCTACCTTTCTTTTCCATTTAAAGTCAGACACAAAATTCTCCATAAATTGATCTTTTTTTGAGAAATGTCTTTATTGTGGTTAAAAAAGTGTGTGTGTGTGTGTGTGTGTGTGTGTGTATCTTCAAGTGAACATCTTCAGAAAACTTTATTTTGCATGGCCCTTCTAGTCTCAAGAAAGTTCTTCATCAGGTCCTTTGTATAATCTTAGTTAGGGGATCTTGTGAATTTTATAAATTTCAGGAACTTCCTGAGACTTGTGCATTGTTCACTGGGATTTGTAAGCTTTATTTCTTAAGTCTTAACAAGTGTCAATCTAGGATGAAATGTTTCAACGCAGAGGAAATTGCTGTACAACACTACCTCTTGTAGCTTTTTTTCTGCCCCATCTTCATAATGTTCCCTGAGTCTTTGAGAAGGTGATAAAAATGTCTGATTATTTTTCTCGGTCTCTGGCTGAGTACCAGACTAGGATGTCACTACACTGATCATTTCTTCTTAGGAGTTTGATTAAAAGATGCTCCAACATACAAAAAAGACACATGTTCCACTATGTTCATAGCAACATTATTTATAATAGCCAGATGCTGGAAAGAACCCAGATGCCCTTCAACAGAGGAATGGATTTAGAAAATGTGGTACATCTACACAATGGAATACTACTCAGCTATCAAAAACAATAACTTCATGAAATTCATAGGCAAATGGATTTAACTAGAAAATATCATCCTGAGTGAGGTAACCCAATCACAGAAAAACACACATGGTATGCACTCACTGATAAGTGGATATTAGCCCAAAAGCTCAAATTACCCAAGATGCATTCCACAGACCACATGAAGCTCAAGAAGATGCATGACCAAAATGCAGATGCTTCGCTTCTTCTTAAAAGGGGGAAACAATATCCATAGGAGATATGGAGGTAAAGTTTAGAGCACAGACTGAAGGAACAGCCATTCAAAGCCTGCCCCACATGTGGCCCATATATATACAGCCACCAAAACTAGATAAGATTGATGAAGCTAAGAAGTGCACGTTGACAGGAACTGGATATAAATCTCTCCTGAGGGATACAACTAGGGCATGTCAAATACAGAGGCGAATGCTAGCAGCAAACCACTGAACTGAAAACAGGACTCCCAATGGAGGAATTAGAGAAAGGACTGAAAGAGCTGAAGGGGTTTGCAACCCCATGAACAACAATGCCAACCAACCAGAGCTTCCAGGGACTAAACCACTACCCAAAGGCTATACATGGACTGACCCTGGGCTCCAACTGCATATGTAGCAGAGGATGGACTTGTTGGGCACCAGTGGAAGGAGAAGCCCTTGGTCCTGCCAAGGTTGGACCCCCAGTGCAGGGGAATGTCGGGGGGGGGGGCGGCGGTAAAGGAAGGTGAATGGGGGGAGGGGATGGAGGGCTTATGGACAGGAAACTGGAAAAGGGAATAGCATTTGAAATGTAAATAAAGAAATATATCCAATAAAAAATAAATTAAGAAAAAGGAGTCCTCCTTATAATGTACCTTCCACTTCCATGTCCGATTAAAACTGACAAACACAGTGACCTCTGAGCATAAACGTGTGTACAGCACATGCACTTTAAAAATATTATCACTGGCTCCCTTCTGGGGCCTATGACCCTCCCAGCCACAGGTTTATAGCCTGAATACACACTAGCAGATGTGAGTTTTCTCCTAGGAAGCAAACCTTGAGTCTAATATGAATTTTTTTCCACCCAAAGCAGTTGTGCCACTATTTCACCAGTGGGTACATCCTGCCTTGCTTGTTGCTACTACAGCCACGCAGGGCACATAGCCAAGCAGAACTATTACTGAGTGTTCTCCCTGAGCAACCTGCATGCTATCTTGCAGCACGATGGAAGCCGAGTAGGAGGGAGCTTCTAGTTCAGTCTCAGGTTGATTTTTAAAATGTCCTGCAGCTAAAGTTGGAAATACCTTTAGCAATAGGGGGTGGCTATCTAGTTCCGGCATGAATCCAGTAGCAATATCAGTAGCTTTTATGATTCATGAATTTTCAGCAGGAGATAGCCCACCCCTGGTACTGGGGTTTCCACCCAGCCTTTTCCTAGTCCTTGGAGTGCCTACATTTAAACTCTTTTAATGGCCGCCCTTGTTGTTTTTGCATGCACTTTCCCAAGTGTATAAGACACAGAGACTTAGCAGAACCTTTAAGGTCTGGGTGGCCTCTCTGAATGCTCACTGTCATCCATTCAACTCGGCTTTGGATGGCTAAGAGGATGCTAAAAAATAAATGTTATCAAGGCCCAATGGTGTCAACTAGGCTGTTGCAGGATCTTTCGTTGCTTGTCTAAAAGCCTTTCTCAATTCAATCAGCTCGGGTGCCAAGTGTTTCCTGACTAACACAGTTCCTTGTATTGGGTCCTTGCAAAGGCTCCTCTCTACGTCCATCATGGATTTTCCTTCTCCAGTGCAGCTGAGGAGTCTTTTCTATCAACTTTACCGTGTTCTCTCCTCACTGTCTGATTCTTGGTTCTAAGATGATGGGTCTCGGGAGGGGCTTCTTAACAGATCTGATTTGACCTTTCTTTCTCATTCAGTTCCCCAGCTGTAAGAAACAGCAGACAAACACCTCTGTCTCCCCCTCATCTGATTTACAGGCTGCATCAGAGGCCTCTGTGAATAGCACAAGCCCCATATCCAATTGCCGTCGTAATTCCTCCATAAGTGGTCACAGCAAAGGCCATGCACCCGACACTACAGCCTCCTTACAATCCCAGCCCTTTGCTACTTTCAGGAATTGCAACTTAGTCTTTACTCTAGCAGATGTTTCCAGGACTTTGCGCTGTGGTTGATGAGGACATTTGAGTTAAAACTATTCAGGCAACTATGTAGTTCCTTATGCCTCTCGGCCAGAAGTTGTCTTTGTTCTGAGATAAAGTCTCGCTAACTCAGACTGGCTTGGCTTGCTGTGTAGCCGAGGTTGGCCTTGAACTCCTAATCCTCCCTCTCTGCATTCTGAATGCTAGGATTGCAAGCCTGTGCCACCATTCCCAGCTTCAGCTTTACGTCTTCCAATGACTTCATAAGCATGCCTTCTGCATTCATTCCTTGTCTACAAACGTGTTGAACAAGACAGGGCCGGCAATAAAACCACAAGGCATGTCACCGCCCTCCAACACTAATCTACTAATTAGCCCTGCTATCCCTTCATGGCCAACTGTAACTGTATCTAATTGACCATACTGTTGCAGGGTTCACGGTGTTGTCATGGCAATTGCTATAGTGATACCTAGCCGTGGTATCAGCCAAGCAGCCATCTCAAGGAAGAACATGGCAAGGTTAGGGACTGAATTGTGACACACACAGCTGTTCCTGTGTTGAAAGCCTAAGCTCCAACTAACTCAGAATCTGGCTGTATTTGGAGAACGAGGGTTTAAAGTAGAGTTAAAATGAAGCCATGAGGACAGACCCTGTATAATCTGCTGCCTTCTTTTTCCTCTCTTCCAATCCTCCCCCCCTTTTTTTTTGGTTGGTTTGGTTTGGTTTTTGGTTTTGGGATTTTGTTTGTTTGCCGGTTTGTTTGCTTTGTTTTGCTTTTTTGAGACAGGGTTTCTCTGTGTAGCCTTGGCTAGCCTGGAACTTGCTCTGTAGACCAGTCTGGCCTCAAACTCAGAGATCCACCTGCCTCCTGAGTGCTAGGATTAATGTGTGAGCTACCACTGCTTGGCAACTGATGTTTTGTTAAGATGAGATTGGGATGAAGATAGAGTGAAGATTACGTGGAGACAAGTGAGGTGACAGCCATCTTAAGCCAACAACACTCAGGTTGGTTCACTCTTGACTTTGTATTTCTAGCCTCTAGAACTCTAGGAGTTAATTTCAGGGTTAAGCGGCCAGGCCTGTCCCTTCCATTCTTCTTCTATTGCCTTTTAGTGTCATTGGCCACCCTTAGTGTGACAGGATGGTCTGGAATGGGATCTTACTGTCTGGAGGTAAATGTGACCATAAATGTGTCTACATTTAAAACATCCTTTAAATTTAGGGGTTTTTGTTGTTGTTGTTGTTGTTGTTGGTTTTGTTTTTGTTTTGTGCCCTATTTTCTGTAGTAAAATCATGGCTAAAGTAAAAGAGGGGTTTCAAAGTACAGTGGACACACAAGACGTCCACATTCACAGCATTTAGTGGAAGGCTACAGAACATACCACTCTTGAAATGGTTTCTATACGTCTAAGTCAGGCTTCGAAGAGCACAAAACCCTTTCTGCACAGAGCACAAACTGTAGCCACCTGTGATGGCTTTACATTGCTTGTATGTTTGTTTAGTGTGGTGTGAATCTTGGCATACGTGTGAGGTCAGAATAACATAACAATGGAAGTCGGGTCTCTCCTTCAGTAGTGTAGGTCCCAAGGCATGAAATTCAGGTCCTCAGACTTGGCAGCAAGCACCTTTACCTGCTGAGCCCTCTCATCAGCCCAGCTTGCTCACCATTTGTCCCTCCCTGCAGTATCTGAATCTCTTTCTTCCAACTCTGGTGCCCAGGTGCTTGGTCTCTGTGTCTATGACCAACGTCCTTGCTTGATGCCTTAATTCTCTACTGCGTGTCCCCCACCCCTCCCTGCATGTATATCATCTTCAATCCTCAGCCTGTGAAATGTTCTTCCTGTTGAACACCCGTGCCTTCGAGAGTGCTTTTCTACTAAATGATCTCTTTGATATCTGGCCAGGCTAAAAATGACTACTCTGGAGTCAAGAGACAGTCCTCGTTGCAGACAACCTGGCTAGGTGGCAGTGTCACAGGCATAAGGAAAGACTGACCACAGGCATGGACACATCTTGGCAGTGTTTTGTGGAGGAAACCTTTGTCTGTCAGGCAGGTCACTTAGTGTGTGATCCATGGGTCAGCACTCTGAATGTCACCTTGAATACTGCTATTAATGTAAACACTTGGTGACTCTATCAGAATCTGAATTTTAGCAATATGTCCAGACAATTTACATATGTGTTATACATGCTGAGAATTTCAGTACAGATATGCTCTTACTAACTTATAGTAAACCTGGACTTCTCAGTATGAAAGCGTTGTCAGTAACTACATAACTGCGTGAGTCAGACCGCATCCAGAATCTTAAAGCACTCTTGAACTTTGGCTAAAGTCAGGATTCAGACCCAGGAACACAAACCTAGAGAGTGAGGGTCATTGGCCTAAAGACACGGTGCTAGAATAAATTTAATTTATTACAAATTCTAGTACGATTTTTAAAATATCATTAGCAACCTGGCAACACAAGTTGGTTTCTAAGCCAGATATGTTTAGGAGCTGGTTATAGACCTAAGGCAAAGATGAAATGCTGACTGCGATCTTCAACTGCATTTGAAGTGCACTGGGCACTCAGATGAAGGAAGAACCCTCACACGAAGAGAAATGCCGCCTCTGCCACGGTGCCACGCCATGCCATGCCCTCTAGTTTTGTTTTGGTCAGAGAAGACATTAGCGTTATTTGCCTTGTGTCTAAGCAGGTCCTCACGTGTCTTTTATATTTTTATATTTATTTGCATGCGTGTGTGTCTGTGTGCAGTGTGTGCATGTGTGTGTGTCTGTGTGCAGTGTGTGCATGTGTGTGTGTCTGTGTGCAGTGTGTGCATGTGTGTGTGTGTCTGTGTGCATCTGTGTGCAGTGTGTGCATGTGTGTGTATCTGTGTGCACTGTGTGCATGTGTGTGTGTCTGTGTGCAGTATGTGCGTGTATCTGTGTGCAGTGTGTGCATGTGTGTGTGTCCGTGTGCAGTGTGTTCATGTGTGTGTGTCTGTGTGCAGTGTGTGCATGTGTGTGTCTGTGTGCAGTGTGTGCATGTGTGTGTATCTGTGTGCAGTGGCATGTCTGTGTGTCTGGGTGCAGTGTGTGCATGTGTGTGTATGTGTGTGTGCAGTGTGTGCAGTGTGTGTGTGCATCTGTGTGCAGTGTGTGCAGTGGTGTGTGTGCATCTGTGTGCAGTGTGTGCATGTGTGTGTGTGTCTGTGTGCAGTGGCATGTGTGTGTATATCTGTGTGCAGTGTGTGCATGTGTGTGTGTCTGTGTGCAGTGTGTGCATGTGCGTGTGTGTCTGTGTGCAGTATGTGCATGTGTGTGTATCTGTGTGCAGTGTGTGCATGTGTGTGTGTGTCTGTGTGCAGTGTGTGCAGTGTGTGTGTGCATCTGTGTGCAGTGTGTGCATGTGTGTGTGTATCTGTGTGCAGTGTGTGCAGTGTGTGTGTGCATCTGTGTGCAGTGTCTGCATGTGTGTGTGTGTCTGTGTGCAGTGGCATGTGTGTGTATATCTGTGTGCAGTGTGTGCATGTGTGTGTGTCTGTGTGCAGTGTGTGCATGTGTGTGTGTGTCTGTGTGCAGTATGTGCATGTGTGTGTGTGTGCAGTGTGTGCATGTGTGTGTGTGTCTGTGTGTGTGCATGTGTGTGTGTGTCTGTGTGCAGTGTGTGCGTGTGTGTGAAGGTCAGAAGACGATTTATGGTAGGTTGTTCTTTTCTACTTTTGGGGTCTCAGGGCTTGAACTTAGATCCCCAGGCTTGGTGGCAAGCCTACACAGCCATCTCACCACACACACATGCACACATGCCTTTCCACTTTAATTCCTATCAGAATGGCTCTGGCCACAGGAGGATCCATTCTTCAGCATTCTCTCTGCTTATTCCTACGACAGGGCTGGCTGAACCTGCAGCTTACCGTTGTTCAGCATGTCTCAGGAATCCTCCTGTCCCCACCCACCCACAGCCCAGCACTGGGACTGCTGTCCCCTCCTGTCCCCACCCACCCACAGCCCAGCACTGGAACTACTGCCCCCTCCTGCCCCCCACCCTCCTACAGTCCAGCACTGGGACTGCTGTCCCCTCCTGCCCCCCACCCTCCTACAGTCCAGGACTGAGACTGCTGTCCGCTCCTGCCCCCCACCCTCCTACAGTCCAGGACTGGAACTACTATCCCCTCCTGTCCCCACCTACCTATCCAGCACAGGGACTGCAGGCTCCAACAGCCAGGCTCAGCTTTTACAGTGGACGCTGGGGATCCTTATGCCTGTATAGCAAACAATTTTACCTGTTGATCCATCTCCCCAACCCTCTCATAAATTTCCCACACAAGTTTTCCAACCAAATCAGACAGCATGGAAATGAAAGTAATTGTAATAGTAACGCTGGTAGTGATGATAATAACTAAAGATTTTCATTTTTAAATGGGCTTTTGGGGAATTTATAGCATGGAATTATGATTTAAAAAATATTATTATGTTCTTGAGAGTTTCCCCCACTGAATTTTCCATTTGATTCATGAGTCACTCTGATTTTTAGAAACTGCTTTGCTTATGCTCAGTAGTGGTCCTGCATGAAAGTGTTCTAGTCATTTATTACTAACCACAGAACTGTATGGGGCTTTTGGGGTGGTAGGAGTTTTAGACACTAATGTAAGTGACTCATTTTACAGGTGAGCAAATGATATCTGTGTGTCTTCGATTTGTAATGGAATACCTAAGATAATTTAAAAAGAGGAAAGATTTATAATAGCTCATATTTCAAGTTTCAGTCCTTGAATGGTTGCCCTGTTTCTTGGAATCAGAGCAAGGCAGTGCTGGGGACACATAATAGGAACAAGTGCTCCCAACGTGACAGGCAGGAAGTGAAGAGAAACAGGGAGGGGCTGAGTGAGGTCCCAGAACTTCCTGTAAGGGTAGATCCCTCACCTAACTCCCCGCTGTGTCTTAAAGACTTTATCCACTAATCTCATCCCATGCTGTCAAGCCAGCCTGGAGTGCATGGGCCACAGGAGGCAACGATCCAAGCCAAAGCGTTATACGTGGCCACGACAAAGCAGAAAGTGGGCTGGCACGGTCTGGATCATTCCCTGGGCTGCTCACAGGCCCCTGTGCCCTCAGGACTAGGCCTGGAAGCTGCCTGAATCTGAGCACTTGTTCACCCTGGAACAAGCTGATCCCCTTCCCCAGCTACAGGGTTAAACTTTAGCCACCCACCCCCCCTTGTGCTCCATAGGTTTCCTGTTTGTAAGTTGGATCATTTCACACCACTCTTCCAGTCAACCTCAAAATGGGGTGCTACCATCCCCACTCCATGCCTTCTCGTGTTCATTGACCTTACATCCGTGCGGCACACTCTGATGGCCTCCATACCAGACGGAGCACCTCATACAACAGAGTCCAGGATAGAGAAGGGCAGACCTGCCAAAGGAGCACCTCCGCCCTGGTGAGGTGGGCAGCTGGTTAGAACACAGTGTGCCAAGGGTGAAGTAAGAGCCAAGCACTGGGGGATGTTGGCCTCGACCGCCATCCCTGTGACTGTCTGCCTCCTCCTTTTTTCAGTTTATCTTCTTCACACAGAATAAGGGTTTACTAAGCTTGGGCCCAGACTTAGTGAGTAAAGTTGCCTGATGACAAGAGCTGTGCTAACTTGAGTTTGATCCCTGAGTTTGACCATGGTAGAAGAAAGCCAACTTCCTCAAGTCCTCAAGTTGCCATTACACACACACATACACTCACACACACACACACACACACACACACACACACGCACGCACACACACACACACACACACACACACACACACTCTTTTGTATGGCAAAATAAACAACACACATTATTCAGGTTGAGTGTGATTTCCTGGCAGGGTTAAGGTGCCGTGGTGTATCTTTCTTGGGGGAGTTGTTAGTTTGCGAAGGCTGGGACATATCTGGTGCTGTATGGAGTGACTGCCTTTGTAAGCCGTGGTAAGGAGTGCAGGAGTGAACTGGGTTGAATCAATCAGACCCCCTGGTTATCTGTCACAGAGCACGTGTCTCTGATCCTCTTGATTCTAGACACTTTTACAGCCTGGCAGGTTGACCACAAGAAACAGTGCCTTGTGTCCCTTCTGCCTGTGATTTCTTACCATTCCTGCCGTGGTCACCCAGTGATCTGGTCTTTGATAGGTCACTGGAATAATGGCAGGCCGCTTTCAACCTGCCAGAAAGAAGCACGGCGTCTCTGCTTATTCAGTGTCCGTAGAGGGAAAAGGCAAAGGGA
Organism: Rattus rattus; assembly: GCF_011064425.1. Classification (NCBI taxonomy): domain Eukaryota; kingdom Metazoa; phylum Chordata; class Mammalia; order Rodentia; family Muridae; genus Rattus; species Rattus rattus. The sequence goes on along the minus strand of NC_046168.1, from coordinate 28,914,178 downwards.
GCACTCGACTGAGGCTGGACTTCAGAGCTCTGGCCTTCAAAGCCGTCGCAGTGGTTAGGAAGGGGACGCAGGAAGGCTTTCACCAACCTGAGAGGAATTTCAAGTCAGACGGCTGATGTGTTTTGAATTCTGGTTGTGTGCATGAAGATCACATCCGATCGTACTTCTCCTTTGAAGCACGGTTGGAGGACCTTGGAACTTTAAGCCACCCTTCCTGGTCTTGCTCCTCACCCTCTGTTCCATTTTCACTTCTGCCCCACCCCCAACTTGCCTTGTAGGGATAGTCTGTTCCCACCAATCCCCTGATGCTAATTCTCTTGACTACTGTTCTCTTTCAGATGCAAACGCACATGGTTCCCGTGTCGAGACTGAGTCTTTATGTGACCTCCTTTTGCTCCCAGTCAGTATCATTCTCTGTTCCATGTCTAAGCGTGTCAGGGTTTGAAGGTATGCCCTGCAGAGCCCATAGTATTTGGAGAATCCTTACCCTCTTCCTGGGACTCTACAACCTCATTCCATCTTCTCCTCCCAGGTGGTTTAGGGATTAGGGTAGGGAGTAGACATAGTCTCACATGAAGGGTTGGGCAGTTGATCCCCCAGGTTACTGGTGTTTGGAGACTTACAGCAGGAACCTTTTCGCTACAACACACAGAAGGACACACATGTCCCTTAGAGATTGGAAGACAGAAGCTATGTCCGCACAGAGGTCTTAGCACTTGCAGGGCCCCTCCCAGAGCACTCAGCATCTTGACTATCAGGTAGCTGGTGGCAGATGTCAGGGTATCTACAAAGCCATCAGCAGGGATTGGCTGTCTTTGTTTAGCTTCTTTGGAATCAGCAGAAGTCACACCAGCTCTGGAAGGACCTGGCGGCTGTCCTCTGACTGTTGGTGGCAGCACAGGCCAACTTTTGAGTCAGTCATTTGTACCCCAGGGTGCCTCCCCAGCATGGTTGGGTGGAACTCCAGGTGCAGAACCATTTATTTGCTTCATAAACCTTGCAAGAGCACTTGAGTCATGCTCCCTAGTGAAGCTGTTCCAGTGAGTTCTATAGTAAGACTCCCTGGGCTCCTAAGCCCCTGTGAGTCACTGCAGTACTTCCCAGAGTACAGCCTGCATAGGTCCCCTTCTCTCACCCCACGGGCAATATGCTGTGACAGTCATCACTTCAAAAGGGATAGGGAGTGGCCACAGCAGAAAGACTGCCAGCAGCACACCCCTTCCACTCCTCAAGCAAGGTCACATGGGTCATAGTCAATATGAATAGACCTTTTCCTTTAAATCCTCCTACCCCAGTCCCCTGGACTTCTAGTGTGATCCTCTAGCACTACAGGACAATTGACCAGCAGCTGTCTAACTGCAGCATTGTGGGGGTTGGGAGGTAGGGGTCTGGTGGTCTAGAAGCCTCAGCTGCCTGCTGTGGGAGTGAAGGTTGAGAGGAGGCATCCCCTCAGAGTGTCACTAGAGACTGCCACCTGAGTGAGTCTGAAGTTACATACTTGCTGGCTAGGCTATGCATTTGTGAATGTGATGTTTAATGCTCTTTCTCAGGCCTGCGGTGCTCCTGCATTTGTGACAGTCACTGGTAGAAAAGGCCTGAGTGATGGTCAGGCCATAGGTAACTCTGTAGAGGTCAGAGGCGACCAGAGGACCAGCTGTGCACCTTGGGCCTCTTCTAAGGTGTGGCTGGACTTTCAGGATAGGGCTGGACTCCAAGATCAGGTGATAGCCACGTCACTCATGGCCCAGCCTTGTGAGCCTGGAGGACAGGAGGGGGAATATGTTACTTCTGGGCCATGTCTCGGGATGGGGCCAAGTGGAATCTGTTCTGGAGTATGCTGCAGGGAGTGTATCCAAGGAGAGAATCCATTCTAAAGTCAGATGGAGGGCCACTCTTTCTTACTGAAAATCAGCCTGTGTGACGTTCAGCCCCTTTGCTGCCACATTCACAGTCTGAGATGTTCCCATCTGGGCAACATCCATGGGGGGAGGGGCGTGCCACAATTCCTGGACATGGGTCATCTCCTGTTTCACTGACCTGGTTGGTAAGGGTCCCCAGGGAGGAGGCCAGAAAGGGCTGAAGAGGCCAAGCAGGGAGTCTGCACAACAAAACAGAAACACCTGGCCTGCTGGGAGCTCACTTCTGGGGCCAGTGCTGGATCCCTCCCCGTAGGGTCTGAAGGAACAAGGCCAAGATCACTAAAGCAGAGTCCTGGGAGTCTCTTCCTCGTCCTGGTTCTAACAATCTCAGATTTTCATCAACTTGAGTGAGGCCTTAATACAGCAGACTACGATGTCTTCTGTAGAGTCAAGGCCCAGTTAGACCTGGAGTGCTTGAGCTCTGAAAATTTACTGAAACAACAGGATGGCCCACACTCATAACTGATGCTGTTAGCAGGAAGTGGGTGGATAGATGGGTAATTTTTTCTGTTTGGGTTTGGGATCTGTGCTGCTGGTTTGCATGGTTGGAATTGCATGGGTGAATGGTGCCCAGCTTTCTAAATCAAGGGCCTCTCAAAGCCTAGAGAGGGAGCCCTGCAATGCCTCATGCACCACCGCCCTGCCAAAGTGAATGGCCTGGGAGGAGTGGACTTGTCTTTTTGCCAAAAGAGAGACAGATGACAGGTTTTGCTTGAGGATGAATGAAGGCAAAGCAATGTCTGGTATTAGGTGAGGCAAGCACCAGACAGGTTCAACAGGATGGGGGCATTTGTAATTCATGGGAGAAATTCACAAGACTGTGAGTGGCAGAGCCACAGAACCCTCCGTCTTCCCTTCGTTCACCGGGCACAGTCCAGGGAGGGCACTGGATGCTCAGAGAGGGTTCTGCTCCCCTACCCAGTGCTGGTGTAGGGAGTAGAAGTCCTCATTTTTGTAGGGTGCAATGGTGAACTTTGTTATAACTTCACTCACTGTGGACCCGGTCTTTGGGTCATTTACCAATGTCACCACTCCATCGTCTCTTTCTACCCCTCTTTTTTCTACATTAAGTCCCTCACTCCAATACCAAGCACCCTCAAACGTAAGTCGTTCTTGATCAATCAGGGAAAGTTTCTGTGAATGTGCTTCATATGGGAAAGCTGTTGAAGAAAGGGGAGACAGAGCAGAAAGAGGCAGGGCAAACAGGTCTTTTCCTGTTTCTAAGAGGCAAACAGAATACTGTAATCTTGGCCGTAAAGCTACCTGGCAATGCTTAGAACGGAGGGGGAAGGGGTGTCCCGAGGTTCTGACCATGCTGATTGCCAATCCCAGGATACAAAAGAATGGTGATCCAGTGCACTTCTGAGTAGTGCTGAGTGCCCAGCATCCACTGTAAACTCATGACCATTACTTGTTGAGACAAGGTCTTGCTGCATAGCCTAGGTTGGCCTTGAACTTGTGATCCTTCTGCCTCAGTCTGCCAAGTGCTGACTCTATGGGTGTGCACCACTATGCCCAGAAAGACAACTTCTCTTACTTAACTTTCAATCTCATGAGTGCCTCCTTCATATTTTTGTAAAAAAATGTAGGTTTATATACCAAAACCAAACCAAAACAAAGCAAAAAACTGAACCAAAACAAACAAACAAACGAAAAAACTGTGTGCTGGGCAGAGTGGCACATAAATGTAGTCCTTGAACTAGTGAGGCTGAGGCAAGAGACAGTGAGTTTGAGCTCAGATCCCATAGCACCCACCAGTACCCGGAGGTGACCAACAGTCTGAAGGAAAGTGTACACAGATATGCAAATACTAAGTCATTTTATTTTATTTTTTATATTACCTAGGTTGGTCTTGAACTTCTAAGCTTAACCATTTCTCCTGCCTCAGCTGCCCAAGTAGCTGGGACTACTGGTCTGTACCACAGTACCCATCTAACAAGCCATGTTATGGAAGGGACTTGAGCACCCATGGACTTCGGTAATGGTTGGATTGGGAGTGTCTTGGTTCCAATCCCCCTCAGGTATGGAGGAACAACTGTGCTCTCAATCTGGCATATCGTTTCAGAAGTTGCTAGCTTTGGCATTTAAATTCTCCAGTCTTCTCTGTATAGTTCATGTGATTGTGTTTGGCTTCCGGAATCCCACCACACGCAAGTTCACAGTGCATCTGTATTATCTTTTTGCCATTCATTTTTAGCTGGTAGAAATAATGGGTTTCATTATGGCATTTTCAAACATATATATCACTCCTCCCATAACTGCCCTGCCCCTCCTCCCCTCTTCTACCCATTCTCTTTCTCCTGGCAAGTGGTCCTTCTGCACGTAAGATAATACATGTCACGTTTTGTCTTTCTTCCCCTCATGACCTTCTCTGAGTGCCTCTATCCCTCCCATTAAAAGGGTCCGACTCCCACACAGTCATTTCTATATGTGCTTTGCGCATCATCTTTTCCTCAGTCCTTTCGCTTGAGGTGCTTGTTGCTCTCTCATGTGTGTTTATGTAGTACCTCCCTGTCACCTGGATCATTCAGATTCAGACATATGCCTTGCTGAACCTTTTCCAGGTTCTTTCTCCGTGTACCTCAGTGTTCTCAAGTTGGTTCAGCCCTCACAGTGTCTACCGACTCCAGCCGCTTTGCTCTGGCTCTGGGCTCATTCTTTGGCCTTGGCTCGCCGCTCTCTGACTCTGCCCTGCCACCAGGCACTTTTCTGTTACCATCATACCACGTCAAACAAGTCCTCCGGCTGTGACGGAAGCTCATGGGTGGGTGGGGGGGACTATGAAGTGTGAGATCAAACTGGGATTTGAATTTCTCTCACACTGTTTACTGAATGGATACTATTGGTGTCCTTTACTTCTGTGAGAGAAATGTCTGTCACCCGTCTCATAGAATTTTGGTGAGTATTAAGCAAAACAATAAAGTTACCTTTGTATAACTTGTAATATATATCATATAGAATGTTACATTAATTATGTTATTTCAGTAACAAAATACCTGATATAAGCAACTTATAAAAAAGAGTTTTACTTGGCTGGATGTTTGAGGGTACAGTCTATCACAGTGGGGATGTCAGGGCAGTGCAAGCTAAAGGCAGCTGTTGCACTGTATCCACAGTAGGAAGTGCCTGGTTACACTGTATCCACACACAAGATGCAACTGGTTATACTGTACCCACAGTCAGGAAACACGAGTAAAGAATGCTGGCACTCAACCCATTCCATTCCTCCTCCTCCTCCTCCTCCTCCTCCTCCTCCTCCTCCTCCTCCTCCTCTCTCTCTCTCTCTCTCTCTCTCTCTCTCTCTCTCTCTCTCTCTCTCTCTCTCTCTCTCTCTCTCTCTCTCTCTCGTTCAAGATGCTTGCCCAAGGGGTGTGGCCACCCACATTTAAGGTACTTTTCCTGAGTTGTTCAACAGGCATGCCTGGAAATTTATCTCTGAGGTGTTTCTAGATCCTGTCGTTGACATTTTAAACTACTACATATGTGATGCATTAAAAAAAAACCTGTATGGGGTTGGGATTTAGCTCAGTGGTAGAGCGCTTGCCTTAGCAAGCGCAAGGCCCTGTTCGGTCCCCAGCTCCAAAAAAAAAAAAAAGAAAAAAAAAACTGTATAGATGAAGATTTTATACACCAATAAGCAATTTTAGAGTAATTGAACAATTTTTCATGGTCACAGCCTATAAAGTAGAGTGTGTTTTCCACACATTTCATGAAGCAAGGCATCTCTAAGCTTTTAATTTGTCTATATTAATTAATTAATGAGTCTTAATGGCCACAACCCATTCTGGAATCACCCAACTTTACCAGAGCTAAGAGAAGAAAGATGCTGAGCATGACAGGGAATGTATCTGGGATAAGCTTTAGCAGACAAGCAGGGCTGCAGTGGAGGCCAATAATGCCAAGGCTGGAGGAGAACACAAGGAGGAGGGTTGGACTTCCCATCGTGGTCAGCACTAAGGAGCAGGCGCAGGGCTGGAGGTAATGGTCATGGTGTTGGGTTCAAAGCTGTGTGTCCAGGGAAACTACTCTTAATGAAGATCTGTCAAAGTAGGGCAGTTAAGAGAATGTGCCAAACTCTACCCTAAGCCCCTGGTGACTACCACTTTCAAGCCATAAATCGTGGTGTTGGGATTTAGCTGAGCGACAAGAGAATATGCCTCGCAATGGCAAGCCCAGGGGCTCAGCCCCGACACTGGGATAAAAGAAGAAAATTTAAACTATAAATCCTATCCCTACCCCACATGACAATGGTGAACTTGAGTGTGGCAGATGAGTCTTGATTCAAGGCGATGAGAGGCTATTGGCCACACAGAACTGACAAGAGTAACAAGAGCACCATGGGAATGCTTCTAGAAAGAAGAAATGCTTCTAGAAAGAAGAAAACATTTCTAGAAATGCTTCTAGAGCAGAAGGAGGGGGAGTGCACATCTGTCCATGACAAACACCTGTCACTTGGCTGCTGGGACCACGCACCCTGCTGTTTAACTTTGACGACTATGGCTTCACTCTAGTGGCCTTCAGGATCCCTGGCACTGGGAGCTGCCCATTCCACCTTTGCTTCAAATCCCCTGGGTCCATGGCTCAAGGCACCTCCTCTTCCATTTTCATGAACATCAGGTGAAGCGCTGAGAAGTGTGTTGGGGAGCTTGCCCTTCCTGGGGCAATAGCTTGTGAACAGCGATTGCAGAAAGTGAATCCGCGTTTTAGCAACTCTGTCAAAGCCAGGCTAGTGCTTCTTGGTTGACCCTCAGGCCCTGTCATCTCTGAAACAGTCAGGCTTAAAGAATGATAAACTCCGTCTCCAGGGGCTCCCTTTCGTCATTCTTTTTGGGTGTCGCTCACTATGGACCAGCTGGTGTATCTGCAGGAGAGGACTCCCCCTTCCAGACCGCTCAGGACCAAGAGGGCTCAGACACGCATATCTAAGACCCCAGGATTTTTCTTCCCCTCACATTGCTCAATCCAGTAACTGGGAAGTCCATCGTTCTATGTTGCTGGACACAGCTCTGCCAGTTTGGCCATGGCATGAGGTCACTGGTCAACCTGAGTCAGCGTGCTTGAGAGCAGCTTCTAGAGTGGAGGGCATGGGACAGAAGGGTGGGTAGTGGGCACACTCTAGTCTTCAAGAGGCTCATCCAGGCCCAAGGACACAAATGGAAATTCATGACAGTGTATTCACCAGAAAACTGGCTCAACGGCCAAGCATCTCCTTAAAGGTTTTGTTGGGGATGAGAAGGACTGACTTTTATTACGTACCATTGCTAATTTTTTGCCTGATGTTATTTACCTCATTAAAAAAAAAAAAAAAATCAAGAAATGGGTTCTCATGTAATCTATGCTTGCTTTGACCTTAACTACATTTGAGGTTAGCCTAAAATTCTCAATCCTCCTGCTTCAACCTTCCAGGTGCTGGCATCGCATGCATAAGCTATGACATTATATTATCCATTCAAATTAGAGAACAAGGTACAAATCTTGAGTTAGCAATATTAACTCTATTCTCCATGGGTTCTGGAATGATACTATAAAGTATTTTTAATAAAGAATATGTGTATGAGGACATACATGTGTGTCTATTAATGTAGAGTCCGAGGTTGTTACTGGAAGTCTTCCTTGATTGCTTATATTGAGGCAGGAAATCTCAGCTAAGCCCAGAGCTCGCGGATTCAGGTGAGTCTAGCCAGCGTGTGAGAGCTGTCCTGTCTCCATCTTCTAAGCACTGGAGTTATGGGTGGCATGCCATGCCCATCCAGCCCTTATCTGGGTTCTGTGAATCCAAACCTGACCTTAGACTTGCCTGTGAGCTCCTCATCTACTTGCCATCTCCTCATTCTCCCGATTGAATCATCTTTGTCTTCCCATTTCCCACACACGGCATACTTTTGAAGTGTGGAAAGGGAATGATTCCTATGTTACAGATGAGTGAATTAAGGCCAAGAGAGACCAAGTCGTATTTTCTGTGTGGCCTAGAAGCATCCTAGTATTATATGTATGTAGTATTATACATTTAGTATTATATAAATTTACCAATATATATGTATGTTTTATATACATGTATATTTAGTCTTATGTTTGAAGAACAAGTAAAATAGCAATCATACAACAATACAAAAGTAAAGTCTGTGCCGGTCTAGGCAGAGAAAGTAATGATTGGTTGGATTAGACTAATTCCCTGCTTCCCCTGATGCTGCGACACTGGTCCCAAGGCAGGATTCTATTCTTGGCCCACCCCTTCACTGTTATGAAGATCTGGAGGTTGAACAAGGCCTCGTACTTATCTTTGCTCTGGGGCCCTGGAGGTAGTGTGGGTCCTCCTTCACTGTGGAGGCATGCTCCTGCCTGGGAGCCTATCCAGACATGCTGTGAATGCCAGCATTCTCACTGCATGGGACGCACCTGGCCAGAGTCAGCCGGCTTGTCCAGAACCCAGGGAAAACTCCACGGAGAGGCATCCCTTCTCTACAGCTAAGTGGGAATGTACTTCTTCTTTACATGGCCCCCGTAAGCCAAATCTTCTCCTAGTCCAGAGCAGTCACCAAATACCAGCTTCTTAGTCCCTGGGTGTACCTGTGTGTGTTCATCCAGAACCGACAGATTTGAAGCATTTGTTCCCAGCCCTGCCTCCTTCTCTTGACATTATGCTTGTGGGGGAGCTTCAGCTTCTGTTAAAACAGTTCATCTCTAATTTATTATTTCAGCCCTAACACAGAGGGTTTCCTTTGCTTGAGCAATTGAACACCAGAGGGGGAGTCGTTGGCTCAGTCTCAAAAGAACTGGCTTCAGACTGTGACTGTCCTAGGCACTTTGAGTGGTGTGCTCTAGGACCAGCTTCTTCAGCAATCACTGGGCTGAGGGCCTACAGAAATGTTTGTTTCAGTTGCTTTCAATCCAGGAAGCAAAATGGATAATATTCATGTATTCAGTGTGTACATGTCATAATCATATTCACTCATGTCCAACACACACACACACACACACACACACACACACACACACACACACACACACGAGGGAAGTATATGCCAAGCTTGCCATATTTGTGTCCGTACCAATAAAAGCATAAAACATATTGTGCATGTGTGTACAAATGTACATACGTGTGTGCATGTGCGCTTAATTTTTTTAACTCAGGGAGGATCAATTAATAAAGACAGGTTGAGCTCCCAGAAGTCAGTGCCCATCTGTACAACATTACCTATGTCTGGGGTACCTTACACCGTCTGCCTCAGACCCACTTAGGTCATGGCTAAGCTCACCAGTGTTGAAGACTCAGTGGGATGTGAAAGGAAAGCGTCCTGTGACTCCCACCCCAAAGCAAAGCTCTGCAGATCCTGCCTGTGCCATTACAGATTCCTCACACTGTGAGGCCATGATGTGTGGACACAGCTTGGTTGGCACACCAGAGGCTGGGTTATGTCCGTTACGATTGGCTGCTAGCTTCATTGGGGTTAGCGTCCCTAGGAGATAATCCTCGTGGCCATGTCTATAACGTGTTCTGTCTCCATTCTTCTGTCATGGGACATCCGGGTTGTTCCCAGCTTCTGGCTATCACAAATAAGGCCAATATGAATATAGAGGAACACGACGTGCCCCTTGGTATTGTGGGGCATCTTTTGGGTGTTGCCATTCTGATTGGTGTAAGGTTTTTGATTAGGGTTGTTTTGATTTGCATTTCCCTGATGACAAAGGACTTAGACTACTTCTTTAAGTGCTTCTCCACCATTTGAGATTCCCTTGTTGTGAATTCTCTGTTTAGCTCTAAACCCCATTTTTTGATTGGGCCGTTTGGGTTTTTTCAGAGGTTAGCTTCTTGAGTTCTTTACATATTTTGGGCATCAGCCCTTTACTGGATGCGGTGTTAGTGAAGCTTTTTCCAAACTGAAGGTTGCCAATTTGTCCTATTAACTGTGTCCTTTGCCTTACAGAAGCTTTTCAGTTTCATGAGGTCCCATTTATCAATTCTTGATCTTAGAACCTGAGCCATTGAAATTCTATTTAGGAAAATTTCCCCCATGCCCATGAATTCGAGACTCTTTCCCACTTTCTCTTCTATTAAATTCAGTGTATCTAATTTTACGTTGAGGTCCTGGACTTGAGCTTTGTGCAAGGTGACAAATATATATCTATTTTCATTTTTCTACTACCAACTGCGAGTTAGACCAGCACCATTTACTGAAGATGCTTTCTTTCATTGTATATTTTTGGCTTCTTTGTTGAAGATCAAGTGTCCAGAAGTGTGTGGTTTTATTTCTGGGTCTTCAATTCTATTCCATTGATTATTGTGTCTGTCTCTGTACCAATACCGTACGGTTTTTATCACTATTGTCCTATAGTATAGCTTGAGGTCAGGAATGGTGATTGTCCCCAGAAGTTCCTTTATTGTTAATAATTGTTTTCTCTATCCTGGGTTTTTTGTTTTTCCACATGAAACTGAGAATTGCTCTTTCCATGTCTATAAAGAATTGTGTTGCGGTTTTGATGGGGGTTGCATTGAATCTGTAGATTGGTTTTGGTAGAATGGCCATTTTTACTATGTTAATCCTATCAATCCATGAGCATGGGAGATCTCTCCATTTTCTGAGGTCTTCTTTGGCTTCTTTCCTGAGAGACTTGAAGTTTTTGTCATATAGATCTTTCACTGGTTTGGTTAGAGTCACACCAAGGTATTTTCTATTATTTGTGACTACTGTGAAGGGTGTTTCCCTATTTTCTTTTTTAGCCCATTTATCATTTGTATAAGGGAAGGCTACTGATTTGTTTGACTTAATTTTATATCTGGCCGCTTTGCTGAAGTTGTTTATTAGCTGTAGAAGTTCTCTGGTAGAATTTCTGGTGTTGCTTATGTACACATCATAACATCTGCAAATAGTGATACCTTGACTTCTTCTTTGCCTATTTGTATCTCCTTGATCTTCTTTGTTTGTCTTATTACTCAAGCTAGAACTTCGAGTACTATACTGAATAAATTCAGAGAGAGTGGGCAGTCTTGTCTTGTCTCTGATTATAGTGGAATTGCTTCTCTCCATTTAATTTGATATTGGCTGTTGTTTTTAATTATGGTTAGGTATAGGCCTTAGTTCCTGATCTCTCCAATATTTTTAACATGAAGAGGCATTATATTTTGTCAAATGATTTTTTTTAGCATTTAATGAGATGATCATGTGATTTTTTTCTTTGACTTTGCTTATTCTGTTTATATAGTGGATTATGCTAGTGCATTTTTTATATTGTACCAACCTTGCATTCCTGGGATGAAGCCTATTTGATCATAGTCAATGATGTTTTTGATGTGTTGTTGAATTTGGCTTGCTAGAACTTTGAGTATTTTTGCATCGATAGTCCTAAGTAAAATTGGGCTGTAGTATTCTTTGTTGGGTCTTTGAGTGTTTTAGGTCTTATCAGAGTGGCTTCATCGAATGAAGTAGTGTTCCTTCTGTTTCTATTTCATGGAATTATTTGAGGAGTGTTGGTATTAACTTTCACCCATTTCATCCAGATTTTCCAGTTAGTTTGAGTATAGGCTTTTGTGGTAGAATCTGATGATTTTTTTTAATTTCCTCCATTTTTGTTGTCATACCTCCTTTTTCATTTCTGATTTTGTTAATTTTATAATGTCTCTGGGCCCTTTAGTTAGTTTGGCTAGGGGTTTATCTATCTTGTTGATTCTCTCAAAGAACCAGCTTTTGGTTTTGTTGATTCTTTCTTCTATTGTTCTCTTTGTTTCTATCTGCTTGATTTCATCCCTGAGTTTGACTATTTCCTGCCTTCTACTCGTCTTGGGTGTGTTTGTTTCTTTTTGTTCTAGGGCTTTCAGGTGTGCTGTTAAGTTACAAATGTAGTATCTCTCCTATTTCTTTACAAGAACACTTAGTGCTATGAATTTTCCTTTTAGCACTGCTTTCACGTGTCTCATAAGTTTGGGTATGCTGTGTCATCATTTTCATTGAACTTCAGGAAGGCTTTAATTTCTTCCTTCATATTTTTCCTGACCAATTTATCATTGAGTAGAGAGTTGTTCCGTTTCTATGAGTATGCGGGTTTTCTGTTGTTTTTGTTGCTATTGAAGTCTAGCCTTAGTCCATGGTGATCTGATAGGATGCATGGGATTATTTCAATCTTCTTGTATCTGTTGAGGCTTGTTTTGTGACCAATTATATGGTCAGTTTTGGAGAAGGTACCATTAGGTGCTGAGAAGAAGTTATATTCTTTTGTTTTAGGATGAAATGTTCTATAAATATATGTTAAATGCTTTTGGTTCATAACGTGTTAGTTTCATTGAGTCTCTGTTTAGTTTCTGTTTTAATAACCTGTCTATTGGTGAGAGTGGGGTGTTGAAATCTCCCACTATTATTTTGTGGGGTTCAATGTCTTTTGAGCTTTAGTATATTTTCTTTTATAAATGTGGGTGCACTTGCATTTGGGGGATAGATGTTCTGAATTGAGACTTTCTCTTGGTGGATTTTTTCCTTTGATGAATATGAAGTGTCCTTCCCTATCTCACTTGATAACTTTTTATTGAAAGTGTATTTTATTGGATATTAGGATGGCAACTCCAGCAGGTTTCTTGGGACCATTTGCTTGGAAGTCTTTTTTCCAGCCTTTTACTCTGAGGTAGTGTCTGTCTTTGTCATTGAGGTGTGTTTCTTGTATACAGCAAAATGCTGAATCCTGTTTGCATATCCAGTCTATTAGCTTATGTCCTTTTATTAGAGACTTGAGCCCTTTGATATTGAGAGATATTAAAGACAGATGATACTTTGTTCTGTTTGTTGTTGTAGGTGGCTTTATGTGTATGTGGTTCTCTCCTTTTAGCTTTGTTGTGAGATGATTAATATCTTGTCTTTTCTTTGGTATAGGTACTCTCCTTGTGTTGGAGTTTTCCTTCTAGAATCCTCTGTAGGGCTGAATTGGTAGATAGATATTGTTTAAATTTGGTTTTGTCATAGAATATTTTGATTTCTCCATCTATGATAATTGAGGGTTTTACAGGGTATGGTAGCCTGGGCTGGCACTTGTATTCTCTTAGGGTCTGCATGACTTCTGTCCAGGCTCTTCTGGCTTTTAGGGTCCCTGTTGAGACATCTTGTTATTATTCTGATAGGTCTACCTTTATATGTTACTTGGTCTTTTCCCCTTACAGCTTTTATATTCTTTCTTTTTTCTATGCATTTAGTGTTTTGATTATTATGTGATGGGGGAGGTGTCTTTTCTGGTCCAATCTACTTGGTGTTCTGTAGGCCAGAGCATTTGGTCATTTATGGCCATTTCTTTCTTTAGGCTGAGGAAGTTTTCTTCTATTATTTTGTTGAAGATGTTTTGTGGTCCTTCGAGCTGGGAATTTCACTCTCTTCTATTCCTATTATTCTTATGTTTGGTCTATTCATTGTGCCACGGATTTCCTGGATGTTTTGGGTTAGAAGTTTTTTATGTTTTGTATATTCTTTGGTTGTTGTGTTAATATCTTCTAAAGTATCTTCTATACCTGAGATTCTCTCTTCTATCTCTTGTATTCTTTTGTTAATGTGTCCATCTGTAGCTCCTGACTTCTTTCCTAGGTTTCTCATTTCCAGATTTGCCTCTGTTTGGGTTTTCTTTATTGTCTCTACTTCCACTTTTAGGTCTTGACTGCTTTGTTCAATTCCTTCACCCGTTTGATTGCGTTTTCCTATATTTCTTTAAGGGATTTATTTGTTTCCTTTTTAAGGGCTTCTACCTATTTACCTGTGTTTTTTCTGTATTTCTTTAAGTGAGCTATTTATATCCTCCTTAAAGGACTCTACTATCTTCATGAGATAAGATTTTAGGTCAGCATCAGGTTTTCAGGTGTGTTGGTGTTATCCAGGACTTGCTGTGGTGGGAGAACTGGGTTCTGATTGTGTCAAAGTATATTGGCTTCCATTGCTTATGTTCTTGCACTTGCCTCTTGCCATCTGGTTATCGTTGGTGTTAGCTGGCGTGGGTGTCTCTGTCTGGAGCCTGCCTCCTGTTGCCCAGGGTGCAGCAGATCTCCTGAGAGGCCTTCTGACTGTCAGGTCTTCAGAAGGGCAGACACACTGCTGATCTGCCCCCTACAGGAAGAGATTTAACTAGTCAGGCTCATTTCATACTCCATAAAAAGGAAGAGTGATGGGAGGTAGGATCTCAGTCTGGGATCCAGTCATGGCACAACGCCAGACATTGTTTTAAGCAGGATGCCATAGAGCAGACAGACAGACCCTGGAACTCACTGACTGTTCTCCTTGTGATGTCCACTGGTTGTTTGTGTCCCTGAGAATAACCAATGTCAAGCAGGGTTGTCGAGGACACGGCTATAGGGACCCAGTGCAGGCTGGAGCACTGTACTCCACCTAAGGTTTCCTTCACCAAAAAAGCCTAAAGAATCCTCAACTGACTTCTAGAAAGGTCTAAAGAGCAAAGAGATGCCAAAGCCCTTCCTGTGTGAGAAGCACCTGTGTCAGGTTTAGTAACTCAGGGCACCCCTCACACCTCTTCAACCTGCATCCCACCTCTCTATTCTCAGGTCTTTAGTGTTGTTGTCCTTATTTGTGTCAGAAAAGATGTATGAAAAAGCAAGTTCAGGGGTTATTTCATCAAACAATGCTATCTTAGTTAGGGTTTCTATTGCTATTAAGAAACACCATGATATGGTAACTCTAATAAAGGACATTTAATTGGGGCTGGCTTACAGTTCAGAGACTTAGTCTATTATCATCATGGTGGGAAGCATGGTTCCATGCAGGCAGATATTGTACTAGAGGAGCTGAGAGTTCTACATCTTGATCCAAGGTCAGCAGGAAGAGACTGAGACACACTTCCTCTAACAAGGTCACACCTCCTAATAGTTCCACTTCCTATGGGCCTACCGTGCCATTTTAATTTGAGTGACCACAGATGGTAATGGCTTGATTTCTAGGTGGTCCTCCCTTGCCTTATCTTTTGCTCCTTTTCTCCCTTCTTTTCTCTTTCCATCTCCATGTTCCACTCTTTCTGGCATTTCTTTTCTTCCAGAAAGTACTCATTGAACTGGCACTGCCCACACCATGGCCCTCTGTGCCGTTGCAGTGAACGAAAAGATTAGAATGCTCCTCTCAAGTAGCCAGGCACAAAGAACAGATGTTCCCAACACTTTATCCCATGTGATCATCTCACATCCCAAACAGATCAGTACTTATATTAATTCAACACTGTGTTCTCCAGAAAGATGTGTGAACATCATATCTCAGTAAATGATCAAGAAGCAGCCCCTCCCAAAAGGCCGGGAAAATGTTCTGAGGTGAGTAAGCAGGAAACGGCTCCAATCTCTTAGCCTCTTACTGACAAATGGAAATCTGGAAGACTGACAGGGTGTTATTTTCTCAATGACTAAGGACAGACTCTGTGTGTCCACAGAGAAGGGATCTAAGGAAAGATGATCAGGAGAGAAAGTCACTGACAGATTTTCCTAGATGTGCTCTCTGAGCTCCAGGGTCTTCTAAGGTTGAAGCCAGAATGGGGGTAAAATGGTCATCAAAATCCTTTCCTCCATGAACTGTCCCTAGGGAGAGGGGAGAGTGAATTGCTGTCCGAAGGAAAGTTAGGCTTAGCAAGAAGCTGCCAGATGCAAGGGGATGTCTTTGAATGAAATCCTTTGTAATTTAAACTGAGTCTAATCTTCTGCCTGCCTTTCATGGCAGAACTATTTGTTTTAATGTAATAATTATCCCTGCAAAACCACACGTGAATGATTCCATCTGTATGAAATGTTCAAAGGAGAAAATCTATAGAGGCAGGAAGTAGCTTAGTAGTTGCCAAGGCAGGGAGGGCTGGAGGCGCTGGGAGGTGGTGGCTGAGGGAACATTCGCTCTTCCTTAGCTCTGATCTAGAATGGATGGCGGTGATGGTCGCATAACTGGGAGAGTACTCAAAATCATTTGATTGCATGTTTCAAATAAGTGGATCATATGGGATGCGAATTAGAATTCACAAAAGTGTTTGGAAAGTGAAAAACCGTTCACTACCTCCTAATTCCCGAGTGAAGTTAACATTCCAGGAAGACGAGGCATTTGCCGTTTGTCACTACGGCGGAAGCTGGGGCGAGGTGTGTTCATGGGCGAAGTGGGATTCTGCCCAACTCCATCAATGTGGAGGTTTACAGAAGCCTGGGGAGGTGGTATGACTTGGCTGCCCAGCGTAGAGAAGACATCTGGATCTCCTAAACCCTACTCCAGGACCATACGCTGAGGCTCCGGATGTCATTGGTACTGCCTAGTACTTTCCTAAATCAGACTTAAAGTCTCTGTAGCCACACCTGTCTCCTGGCAGGTGCCGTTCGCTCTCCTTCTTAGGCTTCCACTGCCTGGCAGCCTATGCCTTCGGTGTCCCCAGTGTCTACCTGCAAATCCTCGTGCCCACTGTCCATCTGGAGGGTGGAAGCAAATGTCCCACACCCATGCCTGCCTGGGCTTCCCCTGAGCCGAGGGCCCGCTGTGCACTAGAGAGGCCGTAGGAGTGAGGCCTGTTATCAGCCAGATCACGGAAGAACCTCGGGATCTGCATGGAGTCTCAGTCAGGACATGTTCGTCCCAATCTGCCTGGCACTGGCCAAACTGTGAGAGAGAATGGCTGAGAGCAGGTGTGCGGCTGGATCATGTAGTAACCTGCCAGCCCATGCCAGGGACACCATAGGTGTATCCAGAGAGCGGCAGCTCCCAGCCAGCTCAGGCCTTCTCAGTGTCCTGCAGGCACAGAGGCTCTTAGGCGATTCCCCCTCCTCTCGTTTCAAGTGGTTCTATCCAATTCTAACACCCCCAGATTTGCCTGTGAGCCTCACTAAGGTCCTGGAAAGTGAGGGCATTGACTATCTTTACTTTTCAATGGGAACTTAGGCTTGGGGATTGTCAGTTTCTCTGCCAACCAATGAAGGAGTAGGTCTGCTGTGTACTTCTGGACCAGCCTATTTCCACCACACCCTGAGCTCTGTGCCCATGAAGAGTGTTCTAGAAGGTTGCCTGTGGCCCATGATAACATTGTGAGCATTGAGTTTCTGTTGTACCTTAGGGGTAATGCCATTTCAAATCCATGCCTAGGGCAGAGTGTGGGTGAAAGCTGAGGGGTTGCAGCATCATTACTATGAAAGAGTCTCTTAGTCATTGCTTCCCTGCTCTCCTGACCCTCTTTCAAGCTAGATGGATGAGCTGTCACATGAGTAGGGTCAGATGCTTTTTGAAGAGGTTGGTGTTTCTCTGCCTCTCATGTAGAAGGTAAGCAGCTAGCCCAAGAAGACTGCAGAACACTCTTCCTGATGAAGCCCAGAAGAAAGCCTGGGTCATGTAGGGTCCAGAATATGAGGGCAGGGGCGTTATACTTCCCCTGGTGAGTGGGATTGCCTGCTTCTCTGATTCAAGGACGGGGTCTTACTGTCTCCTATTAGGTTCATAGGCTTTACAATGATCTACTTCAGTATTTTATGCACTCATAAAAAATATACAGAATGTCAACATATCAGTGTGGATGGGGGAATTCCATAAGGCTCCAATGCCTGATGAAGTGTGATAGGCAGTCAAGGGCTGCAGAGAGAGGGAGGGCCAGCTGTTCTCCAGGGACGAGTCCATGAGAGGTTGTCCAATCAGAACTGCTCAGTCCTAGACAAACCTGTATGTGAGAAATACTAAGCAGACTTAGTAAGAGATGTGTGTGTGTGTGTGTGTGTGTGTGTGTTTAAAATTACTGTAGAAGAAGAGATAATGAACTTGAGATGGGACGTAAGAGGAGTTAGAGAGGGGAAGAGGGAAGGATAAAACAAAATATAAACACAGTACTCATGTATGAAATTCTCAAAAAATAGAAGTTTAAATTTGAAAATGTACATTATCCCTTTTCTCCCACAGCACTCCATTCTGTAACTCTAAGAAGAATGGAACTCGGGAAGGAGGCATCTTGGAGGATGAGCTACCTGGGTGCCCATGTCTCAATTGTTCTGGCAGCCTTTGAGAGTTCCAGACTTCTCCTCAAACCATTGATTCAGACTCTCCTACTGAGGAAATGAAACAGTAATAGTAATCAAGGATAGAGATATATTTGTATATATCATATATACCATATATGTATATCATATATATATATATGAGAGAGATATAATCAGACTTTTATTCTCACAACCTTCCATTGGAAGAGGAAGGTAAGGCTCAGGAAGCATTAGGAAAAAAAAAAAGTCCAAGACACTTGACTTCTGTCTTCTCCATGTCCCCTACCTGCACACATAGAATCACATAGAATACAACACACACACACACACACACACACACACACACACACACACACACACACACACACATCTTAAAGAAAGTTAGGACATCTGAAAGAATTCTGCCCAATGTCCTGGCTTTATAAGCTTAAAGAAGTCCTGCAGGAAGGTTAGAGAAAAGAAGAGAACGAGAAAGGGAGAGAAGGAGGAGGAGAAAGAGAATGCAGGGAGGAGCAGAAAGGGGAGATCCAGCCCAGTGTCCTGAAGGTGCAGCAGAATGGCACTTGCTGACAGCAGAGCGCCGCAGACGGTCCACTCGGGGACTGTCAGTGAGGACCTGCTATACACAAGGCAGGTTTGGCTATGTGCCCTACATATGTGAAAAACACATGAAAGACCTTTGGCCCATGGTGTCAGGATAGTGTGCGATTTGGACATAAGATTATCCTGGGCTAGGGCTTGGTCCTGGAATGCTTGCTTAGCATGCTCAAAGCCCCTAGTTCTATTCCTCATCACCACATGTATGGATGGTGGCACATACCTATCATCTCAGTCCTGGAACGTAGAGACCACAGGATCAGAAGTGCAAGGTCATCTTCGGCTACATGAGGAGTTCGAGGCCAGCCTAGAATATGTGACATTTGTCTAAAACTTATTGTTAAATAGTGGTGTTTACATTTGTAGGCTCAGTGATGGAATTGAATTGCTAGAGTTACCAGGCTTTCTTCCTCCCTTTTCACATTCTATTCACATTGGACACCTGGTTCACAACAGGGTGGCTCTTTTCCCCCTCAGTTAACCTTTCAAGAACTGTTCCCATGGATATACCAAGATGTGTATCTTCTAGGTGACTGCAAATGCAGCCAAGTTGACAGTGAAGATTCATCACCACACGATCAACATGTAAATATTATGTGAACTCCATATAATCCCAGAGCTAAAATGCTTACTATGAGAAATGAGACGGCATAAGATAGATATGGACATTTTTGGAAATTTCCAAAGTAGTGAATATTTCCAATGCTTCTTAATATATAGAATATAGGAAATGATAGCTACATTTAATAATTCATGGTAAGGTATGACATTTTTGTAAAATAAAATGTCAAGAGGGAGGAAGAGGCTCAACAGGGTCCCCTGTGCTGTTCCTCTGGCTGCAACCCAGGCGCTTTTCTTCATGAGGTGTTAAAGTTGACTGCAGTTGCTACCTCGCTTTGATCTAGGCCTCTGATCCACTTCTTAACCTAGTGGGCTCTGAGAGCTGTCCAGAGAACCTTCCTCAGATTGGACGTAGCCTAAAAGTGACAGATCTGATGAGGGCTCCAGTCTTCTATCTGACTACCCTTTCGGGCGTGCATGCTTGTGCAAGCACACGCGTGTGAACAGGTGCACATGTGTGAATGGGTGAACATCAGAGGTCAGACTTGGGTGTCTTCTTTAATTGCTAACTGCCTTTCTGGGACAGAATAGCTCAGCTGAACCAGGGCCTTACCGATTAGGCTGGACCGTTGGTAAGTGAGCCCAGGGACTCTGCACACCTCTGCTTCCTCGATGTTGGGATTTCAAGAGTGCACCACCCAACCAGCTTTCTAAATTCGCCTAGGGACTGAACTCTGATCGTCATGTTTATATCACAGTGCTTTCTTTCCTAACTCAGCCTTCTCTCTCACCCCATCTCTCAGCTGCTGGGCACTGTCATTCTGTCCTTGAAATTCCTGCAGCACAAACCACCTCTATTCCACACTGTGTTCCCTTTCATTTAGTCATTCCTTCTGGGTCTCCGTGTCTGAAGTTGGCAGCTTGCCCCAGCATAAACCACTCCTCTTCTGCACTCTCTCCATTACTCACCAGTCACCATGCCTCCACTCAGGACCCACATCTGACACCCCATCCACGTCCAGTTGCTGTTCAAGACACATGCAGTTGAGGAATCTCCTTACCTGCCTGCAAGTGCAGCTGTGTCTTGCATTCGTGTTCCTCCCCCTACCCTCCTCCCATCCCAAGTGGTCTCAATCACATGAGAGCCCAAGGTAGCAACTTCAGGATCTTTCTCTCTGTCACCCACATCCCATCGCTCACCAAAGCCTTTTGCTTCTATCTTGGAAATATCCCGTGCACTCACCCGTCTTTTCTGCCCCAATCGTTCCATTTATCATCTCTTCTTAAGACAGATTGATCTCTTTTGCAGCCTCTGTCTGCTCCGTTTCCTTTCTCATTCTATCCCAAATGGTGTTCCTTAAAAACAAATTGGGTTACCTTGCATTTCTGCTCTAAATTGTCCCAGGCTCCTTATTGCCAGTTCCTGGTTTTCATGCTGGGCTCACTGGGTCTCTGGGCTAACTGGGTACAGTTTTCTGGGGTGTACTACAGGATGCTCAGTCAGTGGGTAGGGCCTAGGAATCACATTCAAAAGTGTTCCCTTTAGCTGGCATAAACATGCAACCTCAGCACTTGGCAGGCTAAGGCAAGAGGGTCATGAGTTCAAGGCCAGCCTGGTTCTCTTTCTAACTTCTCCCCATAGGTTTCCTGTTCATACCCCACAGGGAACTTGCTGTTGGCAAGCTCAGTGCCATACTTGTTTAAGCGTCTGTGTTCTGTATGAGCTATTGCCCCTGAACCTTCTACTTCCCAGTCACCATCCTTTGTGGTCATTGTCTTCTCCTTCTCCTTCTCCTTCTCCTTCTCCTTCTCCTTCTCCTTCTCCTTCTCCTCCTCCTCCTTCCCCTTCCCCTCCTTCTCCTTCTCCTCCTCTTCCTCCTTCTCCTCCTTCTCCTTCTCCTATTTCTCCTCATCTTCCTCCTTCTCTCCTTCCTCCTTTTTGGTTTCAAGAGTTAATTTTTTTTTTGTTGTTGTTGCCTCCTTCCTGAGGTTTCTTGTAAAGAACAGGTGACCATCGTAGAACAAACTACATTAATATTTATGGAGTCTGAGCTGAATGCATGTATTTGAATTACAACTTTAAAAATATATTTATTCACTTTACAACCCAGTATCAACCCTTCTTTTCCTCCCAGTACTCATTTATGCAAGTCCTCCCCCATTCCATCTTCCCCTTCTCTTTTGAGAAGGGAAAAGCCCCACTTTCCCTCCTACCCCCAGTCCTTGTCTTCTTGGTGGTATCTAGGATTTCACTTCAACCCCTGCAAGGCCTTCTCTGACTCCTCATTATCAACATCGGCGTCCCTCCTTCTGTCACAGAGCAGTCTGAACGGCTTCTGCCGAGGCTGCAGGCTCGGCTGCACTGCTCTTGTTTCAGTACGTTCTTTTGTCGAGGGACTTTTCCTGGGGAGCTGTGAATGTGTATCTCTTCACTCTACACAGGGTTCTGATGACAGACCAAAGAAATGGTTCCGCCAAATGCAGCTTGTGCCAGTAAATCTGATGTGGTCACTCACAGGAGCATGGGTCTATTTATGGAAACTCGCCGACTCGGGCAGCCACACCCCCAGGCACCAGGCAGCCTGCCTGGCAGCAGCATCTCTTGAGCTCCCTGCACAGTTTATAGGCAGCTCCACCAAGAAGCTCTTCCCAGAACCTGTTTCCTGTGTGCACAAGCCAGGGATGAACTTTGTGAATCTGTCACTCTGAGGTGAGTGTGTTAAATCCTGTCCGAAGTGTTCACACATCGC
Organism: Rattus rattus; assembly: GCF_011064425.1. Taxonomy (NCBI): domain Eukaryota; kingdom Metazoa; phylum Chordata; class Mammalia; order Rodentia; family Muridae; genus Rattus; species Rattus rattus. The sequence continues at coordinate 28,892,408 of NC_046168.1, read as the reverse complement.
TGGTCAAAGAAAGCAGCTATTACAGGCCAGCCTAAGGAGCCCTCTCACCCCTAGTGGACTTGCTAAGCAGAATGGCATGAGCATCTGAGTGTTTTCTTGTCTTGGTGACCAATACGCAATGAGAAACACCCATAGAAGAAGTTTCCCTTTGCGTGTGTTTGGCTTTGAGGGGACAGTCTGCCATGATGCAAAAGGCAGTTGGCAGTTGTGACAGGGGTAATGTGTGGCTGCTTGCTCATTCTCAGTGATCTGGAGAGCAGAGAGAAGGGAATGCCGGGCTTCCTCCTCCTTTCTTTTGTTCAGTTAGGGACTCAACCATGGGCTGCTGCTTGCTCCTGGTGAGCCTTCCCAAGTCAACAAATTCTCTTGCAGACACACATCCAAAGGCATGGCCCACTCATGCCCTGCATGTTTCTTGATCAGTTGGGTCAGCAAAGTTACCATCCCAGCATCTGGCAATGGAAACAGGGTAAGGGCCCTCCATTCATCTTCATCTTTGAGGAACTGGTGCTGCAGTCCAGTTCTGGTCACAATAGATGTTCAGGAACTTAAGTCAACGGGTGAGTGCATGGCTGTGTGGAACCTCTGAGGCTTAGGTTGTGGGAACATTTCTAGTCAGAGTAACTTGTAGGCAGAACTTCCATAATGTTCTCACCAATTAAGCCAGTGGCTGAGGTGAAGCTGAACATGGCCATAGAATCCTCTTGAAGGGAGTAACAGCCTTCAAAGCACCCAGTGGGCAGATATTCAAGACAAATACTAGTTGTGTGAAATCTCACTAGGAACCACAGCAAGGTCTTTATTTCCTCAAAAATGGTCATTTTCTTTCTTTCTTTCTTTCTTTTTTTTTGGTTCTTTTTTTTCGGAGCTGGGGACCGAACCCAGGGCCTTGCGCTTCCTAGGCAAGCGCTCTATCACTGAGCTAAATCCCCAACCCCAAAAAATGGTCATTTTCTCAAGCTGGATAAGACCCTGAAGCCAAGGCCTAGACGAAATCTGCTCCTTGGAGTGCACTAATATGACCAAATTGAAGCCACATTTTAAAAGACAAACTATTTGTAGACTGTGAGGATAAAACAGAATCTCTGCCGGGGTGGCGATCTGCAGTGCAGGGAGGAGGACTTGCAGGCTGGCCTATGTGCTGGGCTTTCTCGTTTGTTCTGGAGAACATCTGGAGCTGGAGGGAACGAATGACAGTGTTCCTGGAGAGAGCAAGGACGTGTGAAAAGTGACAGTCAGTGACTTGCAGCTGTCTAGCAGCAGATTTGTGGCAGATGATGCGGTCTCCTTAACTGAATACAGCACATGGTTGTGAGTACTTTGCCAGTGTGGCTATGCTCACAATTCGCTCTCCAGTAGCAAAGCCAAGACACAGGCGCTCCTGTTTCTAAACAGATGGACCCTGAACTATTTAGTCCAAAGTCTAAATGAACTGAGATATGCACAGTCAGGTCATTAAAGGGGAAGTCGGGACAGGGATCGCTGTCTGGGTAGGGAAGACACAATCCTCATCCACGCATGGCTCTGAGTCTCTGTGGTTCTGAGGATGCCAAGACGTGCGTTTACAGTGCATCTTGAAAGGCATCGTGTCAGGAGAGGCTCAAGGCTGTAGCAACCAGAGCTGTGTGCTCACGCCTCACTGACCAGGAACCAGGGTGCTAGTACCGTACATACTCAAGATGGGTATTCGTCGAGATACTTCTTCTCTGGAAACAATGCTCTCCGTGCCTATGTACATGATGAGAAGTTTTGTAAGCAGATGTCTTTCCCATATCACCCACAAGCTCCCAGCAAACAGCATTTATAAAGGAAGCGGGTGATTCTTACATCATTTCTGAGTGAGTTACAGCCCTAATTCAGACCTGGTGACAAGGCTTCCAGCCCTTGGAGTAGCATGTCTGCAGCTCAAGGCTTTACTGATAGATTGTTACTTTTGGATTAAGTGCAGAACCAAGCTTTCATTTATCTGACATTTACTAAATTCTTTGAGTTACCAATTCAGACACCCACACTTAGTGTGGGCTGAAAGTTCTTAAAAACCCGACAGTGATTTGTTTAATCCTTGACTGAGTCCAGAGTCTGCAAAGAAAACAAAGCCATTCTGAAAAATGGAGGCAATTGAGAAAGTCTGGATAACTGAGGGGCTCTGGATAACTGAGGGGCTCTGGATAACTGAGGGGCTCTGGATAACTGAGGGGCTCTGGATAACTGGGAACATCTGGATACTGACCATTGTGTGTATGCATGTGCACGAGAGAAAATGTCACATTGATATTAGACTTCTTGTCAACATTTTACGAGCATGTTCTTGCTCTAGGGTCATGTCACCTAGAGGTACCTTGGACAAAATTACCATGATGGTTGTAATTTATTTCTCAGTAGTTCAGGAAAACCAGTGCACAACGGGTAGAAAATGTGGCTGGACGTTCGCTCATGGATCCAGATGAACAGTGTGTAATGTTATTCGTAACAGTTTGGTTTTTCTGTTGGTTTGAACATTTTCAGATGGAGGTTGTTAGGAAACGGTTGGCTGTGAAATAAAACTGAATGTCAGAAATGACTCTACTTGTACGGTCAGCCCAACAGTGGGCAACTCCAGTGTCCAGTGGGCAAGTTGAGGCAAAGCACATCAGTGCCTTCCTGCTCCTAGTCTCAGGAAGCCAGCAAGCTAGAGAAAGAAGCAGAGGCAATTTCACGTGGTAGGTGAAATCGTGTACATTTCAGACAGGAGGGGCCAAGGGAGACATTGCCTTTCTACCTCACCACTCTCAGTCACTCTGCAGTTACACCACAGTCCTCACCTCGCCAGTAACCGCAGCCCAGCCTGAAGCTAACCCAGCCAGAATTACTGCATCTCATTTCCTCTCCCCTTCCTCTCCCCTCCCTTTCTTTCTTCCTCCATCCTTTCTTCTCTTCCTTCCCACCTACCTTATTTAAAAACAACAACAACAACAACAAAAATACTTGTCATTGGAAAGAAACACAAAGTAACCACAGTAGTTCTAGCTTATAATTTTAGCAGTCTGGAGTCTGAGGTAAAAGAATTGCCACACACTGAGACCATTCTGGGTTTACATGAAAAGTGCCAGGCTAGTCTTGGCTACAGAGTGAGGCCCTATCTTAGCCACCCCCCACCCTGCTCCCCATCACCCACACTACGGAATAGAAGAAACTGCTTTTCAAAGTTATTCTAAGGTTAAAAGTCAGGGATGCCAGGTGGTGGTGGCGCACACCTTTAATCCAGCACGTGCGAGTCGGAAGTGGACTGATCTCTGACTTGGAGGCCAGCCTGGTCTACAGAGTAAGCGCTAGGACAGTCAAGACGACTCAGGGAAACCTGTCTTGAAAACAAAACCAACACACCAAAACCAAAATATGTTTATGTGAGAGAACGGCTCACAGAAAAGAAACATCGTGCTTCCCAGCCCCTGGAGGAGTTGCAGGTGTCACCGCCTTGTCATGTGTGCATCAGTCGGCGGCAGAGAGGAAAGAGGCTGTGTCTACACTCAGCGTTCTGACCTGTGACCTTCGGAACGATAAGTAGACTAACGCTCCCTGAAAAAAAGCAAGCCCGAGACGGCTACCAGTCCGGTGCTGTGCAGACCTGGGGAGAGGGCAGACCATGCTCGGAATGATCCCTGCCAGGTGCCACAATACATGGGCCTGAGGCCACTCCTGAGGCAACCCGGACACTCAGAGCCCCTGAGAAGCAAATGGTGGAGAAGTGCAAGAGAAACGGAAGGATGTGGGTCCAGTGAAGAGAGGCTGAATTAGAGACTCGAGGAGAGTGAGGCTCAGCCTGATGTAAATAGCTGGTGATGCCTCCTGGTACACCGTGGTGGAATCCTGACCTGTGCTGCCATTGGGGCCATGGCTGGGTCTGTGACCCAGCAGCAGCAGCAGCAGCAGCAGCAGAAGCCTGTTATCACCAAAGGCCAGGTGAGTGGTCGCTGGTGGACATGTTGATGTCTGAGAGCTGGGCAGAACTGGCTCCACCCCTTGCCTAGGCATCATGGGAAAGCTGGCCCTGAGAGCAAAAGAGCTGACCCCGCCCTAGGCAGCTTCAGTACTTGGGAGAGCAGGTTCAGCACATCATGGGAGTTGCAAGTGAGCTGGCCCAAGGGTATAAACATGGGAGAGCTGGTCCTGCCACTTGTCTCCTGTGCAGTGGTATGGAGGAGGGACGCCCTTCTCCTGCTTCATTCCTTGCAACCTATTGCAGGTGGGAGAGCTGGCCCCAGGGTCATGAGAGCGGGAGAACTGGCCCTGTCCCTCACTGGCTGCCACACTCGAGAGAACAGCATTTTTTGGTATTAATATTTCTTTTTTGGGACACAGTATCTTGTTATGTCCCCGAATGTCGGGAGTTTAAATGTGAAGTGTCCTCCGTAGGCTCATATGTTTGGAGCACTTTGTTCCCAGCTGAGGGAGTTCTTGCTTTAGCTCAGCCCCACTTCCTGTCCTCTCCACTTCTTTACTGCAAATGCAAGTTGACCAGCTGCCCCATGCTTCTGCCACTACGTCTCCCTTGCCACTGGGCAGCATCCCCTTGAACTTTAAGCCAAATAAGTATTTTTTTTTTTAAGTTTCTTCACATCGGGTATTTATTTGATCACAGCAATGAACAAAAGGACCCGATACCACAGGTGGTATAGGTTACTGCTCCCCTGGTGAGATGTCAGGTACTGCACATTTTACTCTCTCTCTCTCTCTCTCTCTCTCTCTCTCTCTCTCTCTCTCTCTCTCTCTCTGTGTGTGTGTGTGTGTGTGTGTCCCTATAAGGATCCTTTCACTGCCTTTTGGAATAGAATTGAGTTTCCTAGAAAGGCTTTGCTCCTTTGGGGACATGCAATCAAGCTTTGTTTAGGTGAGCCTAGAGTTTAGGTGAGTCCAGGGTAAATTTTTCCTACTGTTGTGGCATTCTGGATACTTTAGTTAATAACTGCAAATAGTGAGCCTTTTCACCTGGCCTAATGGGTCAAGGCCCATATGGGTATCGCTGTCTCCAATCTTTCCACGCAGTTGTTTGCCTGCCCTTGTGCCATTTCCATGGCTGGGTCAGCACTGACTGAAGGCTCCGGGGAGATGTTGTTTGCGTTGTTCTCCACTCCCTCTGCGTTGTTATGGTTTGCATGTTCCCCAGGCTCAGACGCCTGGGCACTGGGTCCCCAGATCGTGCTGCTGTTTCGGAAGTTTTGGGATCTTTAGAAGGTAGAGCCTATCTGGAGGAAACAGACTGAACAGGAAGTCAGCGGGGATGTAAGGCAAAGCCTGCACCCATGTGGTTCCCTGCATCCTGTAAGCCAGTGCCTAAGCCTGCAACCATAGGGTTGGGCCATCAAAGCAATGTCTCCAATCCTCTTTAGCAAGTTTTCTCCACCTTTCTCATCGCTGGGACCAAATGCCTGATAAAATACAGCGAAAGGGAGAGCAGTTTGCTTTGACACATGATTTGTGTCAGTAAGACACATCTTGTCCATCTTGTCAGTAAGAGTAGCTCAACTTCCTGATCTGCCCAGATTGAGTGAGCGAACAACTCATGTTCCTGCTGCCACAAAGGGAGATTCTTGCTGTTGGGATTTCCTGCTGTGATGTGCTGTACCCTTAAACTGAGAGCCAAAATGTTGCTCCTTATTAAACATTTGGTCGCAGCGATGAGACCCCTGGTCTGTGAACTCAAGCTGCCTTAGTCCAAGAGTCCCAGCTCTGACCCTGCCTGCTTCAGAGATCTCTGTTCTTTGCCTCGCTTAACTCTCTCTGCACCCTGAGTGGACCCTCCCTAAGGTGCCAGGGCGCCTGGAGGCCTACCATTCGCCCCTCTGAGGTACTTCTCCTTTGGCGTGTGGTAGTCAAGGTCTCACTAACTAGTATTTTTAGTTATTCCAAATGGAAGTGTAAGTTTATTAGTCTATGTTGCTCAATGTGGGAGACCCCTCTGGCCTTTAACTGGCAAAATCTAAAGTATTTAAAAGGACCAAAGTGTAGAAAAGATTTACTTTACTAATAAGTGGACTCCCTATTGTGTGCCTCTTGCTTTCAGTGTATTCTTAAACAGTCGTTTTTAGATTTATTTATCTTATTTTATGTGTATGAGTTTTGCCTATGTATATATGTACTCTACATGCCTGGTGCCTGCAGAGGTCAGAAGAGGGTGTCAGATCCTGCAACAAGAGTTCTGGATGGTTGTAAACCTGGGAGAGACCCCAGGTTCCCTGCAAAGGCAACAAGTGCTCTTAACCACCAAGACTTCTCTTCAGCCCCAAATTTATTCTTATGTAATTTAGTGCTTAAGAGTATGCACAACCAAACCAGGCTGAGTGGTACATACCTTTAACCTCAGCGTTCAGGGGGATCTCGGTGAGTTTGAGGTTTGCTTGGTCTACACAGTGAGTTCCGGGATAGGCTGAGCTGTACAGTAAGATCCAGTTTTAATTAAAAAGAAGAAGATTATGAACAATCTTCCCAAGCAATGGAAAGAGAAACTCGAGTCCCATTTTCTCAGTCCTAGGAGGAGCTCTTGTTTCATCGATTCATCAACACAAACCTTTACAGGCCCTTCTTTCCTTCAGCTTTGCTGTGTACTGGACCCTCTTTGAGCATCTTATTCCTGTTCCTCAAACTTTTGAAGAAATTAAAGATTTTCTGTTTACAACTGGGCAGCCTAGTGCCACCAGTAAAGACATAGACAGATCTGGATCTCATGAAGTTTACAGTTTGGTGGAGTAGACACCACAAAGCACGGTATCACAGACAGGGGGAAGGACGGCTCAGATGGTCCTCGATTCGAACTGTGTTAGAGTTCTAAGGTACAAAAGCCATATTTCTTTAACCCATGCTAGATACTGAAGGTAAGCCAGATTTCTCCCGCTGGAGATCTTGAGGGTGGCTGTTAGATTAGTAAATATATAATACAAACAGAATGCTTTGGATCTGAAGAGATGGGCCATTTTGCTGGGAGGAAGTAGAGATCTGGTGATAGACAGAAGGGTCTTGAAGTGCGGGTGGCAGGTGATTGAATCCACCAGAAGATAACTGTATCCCGAAACACTTACGGATATGTGATGAAATCATGTAAAACGCAGGTTATGTGGTGACCAGCAGAAGAGAAGGGGTGAGAGTCTTTAGTGTTAGGTTGGAGAGGCCATTGAATGTCATACTTGGGATGAAGCAAGAAGGAAACACCTACAGCCCGAGCAGCTGGGCTGCAATGCAGGGGCCAGACTTTGCCAGGCACATGACCGAGAGCCTGCAGAATGGACCACGTAGGAAGAATGGAATGCACAGGTCATTGGAAGTGGTAGCTGGGATGGAGAGACAAAGAGGGGTGTGTGTGTGTGTGTGTGTGTGTGTGTGTGTGTGTGTGTGTGTGTGTGATTAATTGGCTCTAACACCTGCTCTGAATTCTTGAATGAAACACACACACACACACACACACACACACACACACACACACAGAGAGAGAGAGAAAGAGAGAGAGAGAGAGAGAGAGAGAGGGAGAGAGAGAGAGAGAGAGGCATGCAGCCTTGTATTTAATATGCCGTAATCAGCTTAGTAGCTGAGCCACTCTAAAACTTTCACTACCATAGACCCGGTAGGGGTGGGGCACACCACTGTGTGCTTTCTCTTCTGCAGCTTCAAGCCTGGATCTTATTCCTTTTCTGGCATGGTGATTCTGCTTTCTCCTCTCCTGGGAGAATCCTAAAAGTCCCACCTCTGCCTCCCTGCCCAGCTAGTGGGAGGGACCCCCCCCAATTAACATAATACAAGCAATGAACCAATTCTACAACAGTATATGTGTGTGTTTATTTTTTCCTTCCCACCTAGAACTATGAAAAAAAAAAACCTGTTTTTGAAAACTATAATGTCAGTAGAGAAGGGCTATGCGGATCGATTTTCTGTTGTAGAAACACATCTACTCTGTTTAAAGAGCCATAAGTATGTTGTTTTTATGAATATGCTGACAAGTTAGAATTTCAAATTCTCTGTATGTAATGTACTTAAGAGACCAAACATTGGAAGGTATGCCTTACAGAACGACCGTCTCTTCCCCCTTGTGTGTGATGTGTCTCACTATTAAGACTAAGCTGGCCTCAATTTCCTGGAGCTTTGCCAGCCTCTGCCTCAAGAGTGCTGGGATTAAAGGTGTCCCCTTCCAGGCCGAGCCACAATAAAACCTTAAATAGTGAGATGTCTTAAATAAAAAGCATCGATTAGGAAATTACATTTTAATATTCCTGGTCTATCTGCTTCTGACCATTTCTCTTACTAGTTCTCTTACTAGCTGCTCATCACTGCGGACTAGTAGCCCTGTCTGCTGTGTTAGATGAGTTTCAGACCTTTGCATGAGCCTTTAACTCTACCTCACACTTAATGCAATCAACTGTCCCTACTGGTCTTACTGCTCTTCCAACTAATTCTTCCGTGACAAGGATTTGATCTCTGGCTTCTAGGACCTGCTTTCCCTGTTGAGGCCCCAAGTTCACAATGGAGTGTTCTTAGGGTTTTTTTTTTTTTTTCTAGCCTTGCCAGTTCTATTAGTCAAGAGTCTGATTTAATGCCTGTACACTCTGTTCTTTCTCCTGACAGGAGGATTGGGAATCATGGCAAATCACGGTGTGAATCACGCTCAGAGTTAGGGAGAACTGTGTGAGGCAGGCTGGTTGCACACTCTGACTCCAACGTGCGTGACAGCATAGCAAAAAACGCGGTGGTAAAAGGTTAGGCTTGTAGATCCCTGCGGATTCTAAAAGTTTGAAATAGCATTTAAGTTTCAAAGTGACTGCAAATAGAGGCCCTGGGTGCCTAGATCCCTGCCCACCTACTGTCAGGTGGTAGAGGCATTTGGGTGTATTCTGTGCTGATTCTATAACGAGGCTATTGTCTCATGATCAGCTTCTTCTCTTACCGAGTTTAGAAAGGGTAAAGGCAGTTGGGATAAGTTTTGGTTGAATGCTTCCCCAAATCATCACTCCCTACCAAAACCCCCATTGAAAACATTCGATTTAATGTGGCTTTCAAAGGAATGACAGAGACCAGCTGACTTGTCTGTTCCCCAAAGACCGCATGTCGCCAACTTGGGCACCAGCCTGTGGCACTCGTGGGAGGAAGTTTGGTCCCTGGAGATGTACACGTAAGTGAGATGTCGGAATACAGTCCCTTCTTTCCTTTCGCTTCTTGGCTGCCGTCAGGTGACAAGTTTCCTGTATGATGTCCGGGGCAACAGGACCGAGTGCTATGAACCAGAATCTCTGAATCACGAAACAAAATAAGCCTTTTCCTTTTTACCGTTGGTTATTGAAGGTATTTTGTTAGAACGGAGGAAAGCTAACGCACTGAGCATTGTCTAAGGGACATCAATGATGTCAGGAAAAGGCACATCACAAAGTGGCCCAGAAGATCCTTAAGGTTCTTGATACTCTAAGGGGGTGGAGGGGCACGATGCCGTTCCCGTTCTTCCTAGGCTTGTCCGATCCAAGCATCATCTGGTTGGACGTTGTTAAAAGAGTCTCTGGCTGAGATTCTGGAACCCACGGGGAAGAGAGGGCACTGGTGCCGATCCAGAACCCGTAACTCTGCGTGTCTTTTGAACACGTCACTTTGGGAACACTGAGATCCCTTTTGTAAACCACTGAAGAAGACAGCTGCTTGACAGAGTCAGTGCCAAGTCTCTTCAGAGCTTCGTAAGTTCACATTTGGTGCTCAAGGATGTAATTCTTGTTTAGATATTTTCCTCTAAGGTCATATAGTGTAGTGACAGAGTTGCCAGCAAAGGGGGACAATCACCTTTGTACTAATTGGAAAACCAGAGTTTAGTCCAAGTTTGTTACTCAAAAGGTGTGCGTGTGTGCATGTGTGCATGTGTGCGAGTGTGTGTGTATATGTGTGTGTGTGTATGTATATATGTAAACATTGTTTCAAGTTTCTTGTGGACTCTGGCAATGCTTTATACATACCAACGTTCTCATATGTAAAATTGAGATGATAAGGCTAAATGAGTTCTTGGGATTCTAGGAGGAATGACAGAACACAGATGGGCGAGTCCCTTAGACAGTGTCTTTCCCGGCACACAACTCTAATGTAAAGCAGCTTACTATTGTTGTCAGGAACTAGGCCAGGATTCCAATCTTTATATTAACTGGTATGTTAAAGAGTTAGCATGCAGAGATGGCTTAGTGGCTAAGAGCACTAACTGCTCTTCCAGAGGTCCTGAGTTCAATTCCCGGCAACTACATGGTGACTCGCAACCATCTGTAATGGGATCTGATGCCCTCTGCTGGTGTGTCTGAAGACAGCTACAGCGTACTTATATAATAAATAAATAAATCTTTTTTTTAAAAAAAGAGTTAGCATGGAAATTTTTATCGTTTTATGAAAGTTATGCCCTCAGACATCACTTCTTATGCAGTCACCATGAAGTTCCACTCAGTGGAATGTTATAGAATGTCTAAAATTGTTTTATTATTTCATAACCGTGTTATAAACTGGTAGTCTGCAGATGCTTTGCTTGACCTATATATTTTAAAGGACAATTTTTTTTTTGCTATACTTACTCATCTAGGTGTTTCACACACAAAAGTAGATTTCTATGTTTTAAAAATGTATTTTGAGATTTTATTATTTTTATTGTATGAGTAGGAGTGTTTTACTTGCAGGTACGGCTGTGTGCCATGTGTGTGCAGTTCCCATGGAGGCCAAAAGAGGGCGCTAGATCCTCTGGAACCAGAGTTACGGACTATGGTGCGCTACCACGTGGATGCTGGGAATCCAATCTGGGTCCTCTGCAGGAGTAGCCAGTGCTCTTAAGTGCTGAGCTGTCTCTTCATCCTGATTTCTAGGTTTCACAGAAAAGTAGTTTGAAATGCACCCCAGTCTTCTACAGCGGCAGCTTCCCGCAGTTGAGGAGGGGCGGCTCTCTGTATGGGCCACACAGTTTATGCCTCTTGTTAGTAGCTGATATGGTTTCCCTGGCCTCAGAGGCACCCGAGTGTCTCCCTAATATCCAAGGTAATGACTCCTTTTCTCAAACATCCAAATGGTTGCCAGCTCTTAGCCCAGTTTGTAGATTATGGAGGGATGGGTAGAGAAAAGCAACCACTTAATTGTCCTTCGCATCAACAGACTCTTCCTAGCCAGTCAGGCCTGCAGAGCCCCTAGACATTCTCAACCTTCCTAATGCTGCAACCCTCTAATAACAGCTTCTCAGGTTGTGCTGACCCCAACCACAAAGTTACTTTGTCGCTACATCATAACTATAATTTGCTAAGTTTGAACTGTAATGTAAATATCTGTAGTGCAGGAAATCTGACCCACATGCTGAGAACGGCTGCCCTAGATGAGTAGGGCCACCTTCCGTGACTTTCCAGAAGGTGGGATTTGGGCTCAAGTTCAATTCCACCTCCACCAGTGGATTCTGCTTCTCTTTTCTAGCCTATTCATTTTATCTCCCTACACAGTGTTTTATCCCTGACTTATCCCAGGCTCAGAGATAGCTTTCTTCTATGCAAATCCTACTAACACATCCTTCCTGCAGCCCGCTGCCTGAAGATGTTTTCTCTGATTCTGTTTTCCCTAAATGTGACCCCTGATTATTTTTTGGCACACTTCTAGTCCATGGCTTGTAAGTAGGAAATGAAGTGCGCCCAGTGTGCTTTGGACTACAGTTAGGTTTGTAAACACCCGCATTCTGCCACTGGGTGTGAGAACCCTGCTCACTACACCTCAGCAGCTAGGGCAGAAACCGTGCCATGACCATCAAAGTAGAACCAAAATGAAGGGTCCAGCCTATTGCACAAGATGCCCAAAGTGTTTGTCCTTAGGAATACATTTCCCAACTAAGGAACAAATATATTGATAACCAACTTTAGGGGCTGGAGAGATGGTTTAGTGTTTAAGGGTGCTTTCTGCTCTTGAAAAAAGTAAGTGAACTTTGGTTTCCAGCACCCACGTTAGGTGGTTTATAACTCCAGCTCCAAGAGATCTGGAATTCTGGCCTCTCAGGGCACCTCTACACATGTGATAAAAATAGAAATAACTCTTAAAGAATCCACTTTAAGATCAGAGAGTTGGATCAATAGACAAAGGTCCTTGCCATCAAGTCTGAAAAGCCAGGTGCTGTGCAAGCCCCAGGCCTCACATGGTGGAAAGCAAGAACTGGCTCTCACAACTTATTCCTGGACCTCCACACTACAGGTATGCACACCACAACATCATACAAATAAATACATAAATAAAATAGATGTAATTAAAAAAGAGTCTGTTTGTATTCCTTTGATGTTCCGCTTGAAACTTATTTTCCCTCGATGCTGTGGTTTCTTTTGAGCCGTCCTGTAAAAGCTTAATGGAACCTTAACTTCCACTGTGCTGTTTACTTCACATCTCAGAGTCTTAGTTACTTGAGAAACAATGTAACACCCGAGTCCCAAGACGATGAAATGAAGCACTGGAGTGGAAAAGGCTGTGTAGCTCCTGGCACACTGCACATGCTCAGTGCACGGTGGTGCGTGCTTTTTATTTCTAGGGAGAAACGGTTTGGAAACCAGTTTGGGCTTGCTCTATTTTTCCAAAGTATTTCTTAAGAAAGGGCAGGTCAGAGACAGTGGTCTGTCTGCCCCAGGATTAACAAATGTATTCTTCTTTTATACAAAAAAGTTATTTTAAAAATCAATGGTTTGGCTATTCAAAGAAGTACACTTTTAAGATTTTTATAACCAAGAAGGTAAAAATAAATTGAAAATACTGGCAGCGAATGGTAAAACCATTAGAAGTGTATGTGGAGGAAAAGTAGATTCATATAGTCTTATACTAATACCCTATAGATTAATTAACAATTATAAAGAGAAAAACTAAGTTTTACATCTGGTGGAGGCCACTTTATGCAAGAGACAAAAACTGGCCAGCTGTGGTGGCACAGTTATTCCCGTACTCAGAAGGCAGAGGCAGGCTCCACACAGTGAGTTCCAGCCCCTTGAGGGCTATATGGTGAGAGCTTGCCTCAGGCTAAACCAGCAACCAAAGCAAAAGTGTCCTCATTAACAAGGACCAAGGCAAGTCTTGGGATGTGAGGCAGGAAGGACGCGGCACCAGCTACGAAGTGCAGAAGAAGAAAATCCTCATCTGACTCTACCAAGGGACCCGTTAGGCAGATCCAACCAAGCCTTTATACTGTGTCAGCAAGGAAGTGAGTTAAAGGAAGGACCCTTTAGATGGGTCCACGTGGGGACATTGAGAGCTCTCCTCTCAAGGGAAAACTTCTCAGAAGGAGTCTATCACATGCAATGCTTGATCGGATCCTCCAGGAGGACAGACCACAGCTGTCTGGGCTGCTATAAGTGCAGGTGGCCAGATTTGCATATGAAGCGTATACTGGAGAATGAGAAGGGAGAGGGACTCCAAGGCTGTGGCCGGCTTATCCACTGCTTCTGAAGTAGTGAGGATCTGGAGAACTTACTAGAACTAAGAACATCGAGAGAAAAAGGAAATCGGTTCCCCTGAGCTCAGTCTCCTGGGGCTGGAGTCTCATAAACTGTCTTTAAAAACTTAGAAGTCACAGTTGGGGCACACAATTCTGTGGGGGAGGCGGTTCTAACTGCAGACGGCGCTGGGTAAATATCAAGTGCTGTGCTCGTGTGTGCGCGGGTGCATGTGTGCTCGTGTGAAGGCAGAGTGACGCTTCTCAGCCTTTTTGTTTGAGGGTTTCTCCATGGCCTAGAGCTTTGCTGACTTGATGAGGCCAGCTGGCCAGCAAGCTCTAGGAATCTGCCTGTCCCCATCTCTCCAGTGCCGGGCTTATGTGTGCTGTGGCCGAGCCTAACCTTTTGCATGGGTTCCGGGGCTCAAACTCATCCTCACGTTCGCAAGGCATACTTTACTGACTGAGCCATCTCCCCAGCGCCGAATGCAAACTTGATTGTCACCAGTGGAATCCCAGAGCAGGGCCCTTGTTTTAGTGTTTCGGGGCTGTCTTGTCTAATGAAAATAGATTGCTAGTAAGAACCAGGATGAAATTTCATTCTTGCAGTCGTACGGGGATGCCAGAGCAGCTGGCAGGGCAGCCCTGGCTGCCTGTGTCGGATCCTGTGGTTTATTAGTCTCATCTGAGAGGACATTATGGAAGAATGTGGCAGCCTTGTTGGCAATCACTAAAGAAATTCAACGCTCGGGCTGCCGAGAGGGGCAGCAGACATTAGCGCTTACTTTTCATCCCAGTAGCAATGATATTTTCATTACTGCTGTCCTCGGGCGCAGACTTTTTAATTTAAAACAGGAAGGTGAGTTCGGGATGGAAATAGCTCATCACCAGAGGAGCATCGCTCCACCAAAACCACGTTATAGCTTACCTGCCAATCTCAGCAGCATGCCAGGCGGATGGGGTGTCTGGAAGGAGGAAGTAAGAGAGAAAGGTAGCAGGGAAGAGACTGGAGTCACCAGTGCCCCGAAAAGGCTGAGGACTTAGCTCTGAATAAGATGGGCATCCGGGTTTGTACCCTTCTGGCTGGTCAGAAAGTGATTGCTTTGGCTCTAGCCTTTCCCTTCTCACTGGTAAAGCTGCAAGTTTGTTGTCATTCTCCTCAGCAGGTGGCCTTTATGTCCTTCTTCTCAGAAAACAGAACAGAGCCACAGCCCAGATTGGGGCGTGGCCTCTTACAGGACTGCACTTTCCACAGTTTGCTTCTCAGAGTACTTAAGGAGACAACTCGATGAAGAGGTCTTAGCCACAGGGAGCCTCACGGCCATGCGACTGGCAGCCACCCGGAGAAGCTGCCTTGGACATCATAGCCCTGCCAGTTCCCTGGATGATATCATATAAAGCAGGGGCAGACCAGCCGAGACCAGTGTGCACTTGAGGATCCCAGAATGACAAGCAAGAACATGTGCTAGGCCACCCACCCAATAATTGTCTGGCCACCTCGGCAGCAAGACACCTAAGTGAGACTCAGAAGTTTGCAGGAACAGAGACTGAGTCCAGGTATGGTGGTGCAAACATGTAGTCCTAGAATCTGAAATGGGGGCAGGAGCATCAGAGGTCAAGACCTTGGGTGACAGTGATTCCGAGTCCTACATGGGCCACATGAAACTCCTCCAGGGAGGAGGCCCAGAGACGGGGCTGAGGATGTAGCTCAGGGGTACAGAATTCATGCTTAGCTTGCATGAGGCTCTGGTTTCCATTCTCATTCTCCTCGTGAGGAAGAAACAAAGTGATTTATCTTACTCAACAAAGCATAGGAAACTCTGGCTAAGTTGGAAGAGAACTGTCTAGAACAAAGTGGCCACATCCTCATCTTTTCTGTGCTTTCGACTTTAAAGCTAGCTCCAGCTGGTAAGACTGACTTTTGATGTTCAACACAAGAGGAAAAAAAAAAAAAGGAAAAATTTCATTTTAATTCATTCTCATCCCAACACGTGTGTTCTACACAGATCTCATTTTTTAAAACAGAGTTTATTGTATTTAATACATTATAAAATCTGAAAAAATTGTAGGAAAGCAGCAGACTGAAACTGGGGATCTCTAGCAAGTAATAACTCTGGCCCCTCTGCCAAACGATCAGCTTAAAACAAAGGAAATGTCGCGGCCGTGCGGTGGACAGAGTGTCAGTCCTGTGCGGACTGCAGTTCAGAGGTCCTGTCTACTGTACGTCCGGTACGGTGTGCTCTTAAGCAATTCTCTGAATTCCCTCCTGGTCCCTACCTGACCAGACATGAAACCTCCACTTGCAAAGAAACACCAGCCAAGGTGATTTGTTTTGTTTGTTTAAAAAAAAGAAAAGGAAGAAAGATAAAGGATAAAGAAACGATGGATGGCAGTTGGCAATGAAACTGCGAGGAGACTCTGTCCTCCCTGCTCATGGCTTATTTACTGGACAGAGACCCCACAGGCCCAGGACATCCATGGTCATCACAGCACCCACTGCAGCGCCCTCCCTCTCTCTCTCTCTCTCTCTCTCTCTCTCTCTCTCTCTCTCTCTCTCCGCATTTCCTACCTTTTGACATATATATATTTATATATTTATATATTTTTTTACATCTTGAGGATATCATGATTCCAATTGTTCCCATATGAATACAGGTTGTGATTTCTAGTGGATATAAACGTCTTTTATTCAATTTTAGGTTCAGAGCTTGGTTTACTGTCCAGCTGCACACAAATGTCCCTTTTCTCATATTGTTATTGGTTGTGTATATTTTCTTTTTGCATAAGAAATATGTCTGTTTAGTCCAGTGGCTCCTGTTTTATCCGGATGACGGAGGGTACTCGGGGTGTCCGTCTCAGTTCCCGTCGGAGGACGTATTCACTGAACTGGGACGAGTCCACACCTCCTCCACAGGAACCCACAATTTCAAATCCTCTTTGCTGCAACCGCTCCAGGACCTAGAGAAAGACAAAACGGGAGTCTCCTTAGGGGCAAGGCAAGTTCATCGACTCCATAAAGACACCAAAGATGTGTTCCAAAGCTCAATTCATGCACATTCAAGAATGAAGGCAATGGGTTTTCATTGGAAAATATACCCCAAATTAATCTATTTCTAACAGGGGCTGTCACTGAGTTGTAGAGTGTTTGCCCAGCATGTACAAGACTGTGCTTTGAGCCCCGATGCTGCAAACAAGAAGATGCTGTAAAGGTCTGGTGTAGGCTACATGACCTACTGTTTAACTCCGAAGTCTAATGCTAGCCGGATCCTTGCATTTGGCACATGTCTGATACTGGTGCAGGAAGCCATCCCTGTACCTCTGAGATAGGAGAGCACAGGAAGCTGGGTGCATTCTGCTTTTCAGCAATGCCACAGACAGTGCATTGGATATAATTAAATTCCACAGAACTAAAGGAAAGGGACACATAGACCAGAACTTTTAAAATAAACTTGCTTCGTTTCTCTTTTGGAGTGGAGTAGGATGTTGTTAAATAACTCTGCAAATGTCAGTAATGTGGGACGCAAAGGCAGGAGGACCAAGACTGTGGAACTAGCCTGGGCTACAGGGTGAGAGTTTGGCTGAAAACAAGCAAGCAAACCCCTAAATATCACTAAGCAAAGCAATCTTAGTTCTAATTAATTGTAGCACTGGGGATTGAACCCAGGATCTTGTGTATGCTAGGCAAGCACTCTACCACTGGGCTACATTTCCACTCTTAAATTATTGTTTTTCATCACCAACTTTCATATGTAATACAGAAGTGAAATGCTGTACTCGATGAGATTGGGAAAACAAGACTGTGTACTCTGGAAACTGGAGACTGAGAATGGTGGCAAGCCCTCCCAGGGTCTGGCTCAGTTTGTGCAGGTGAATTCATTGCACACATCCATGTCATTGGCCTAAGCACACGAGGATGGGGGCCATCCTTAAGCTCAAGTTCTGGATGCACTGGTGGCTGGTGAAGACGGCGGTTAAAAACAGCTCTCTGAGCAGCAGACGCTGAGGGCGGAATTGAACCTGTGTGAGAGCTGCCTCCGTGTGCTTTGAAAGGCTCTTCTGCCCCGTTAGGAGAGGACATGTGAGCACAGGAGCCATCAGACAGTAATGCACCTTATTCTGATGCTTACTTCCCCAGGGATCTATGGACACCAAGCGGTCTTCCTCCCCAGAGTTACCATGCACAGAATGTGACGAATTCTGGAATGATCTACTGCTGGCTTCCATGTGGTCCAGTGCTTATTTCAATGCCATGCACACAGCTTAGGAAGTCACTGATTTTTCTTTCTATTTTTTCCATCTATTTATTTACTAATGTATTCATTGTGCGTGTGTGTGTGTGTGTGTGTGTGTGTGTGTGTGTGTGTGTGTGCACGCAATCATGCATGGAGGTCAGATGACAATTTGTGGGAGTCACCTCTCTCCTTCTATTCTGTGGGTCCCAGGAATTAAACTCAAGGTAACAGGCTTGGAGGCGAGCCTCTCTTCCTGCTGAACTAAGTCACAGGCAGACATGGTTAGGTTTACTAACCTGTTAGGAATGTTTACATGACTGAGTGCATCAAGTATCTGAGGCCTGTCCCTAAGTCTTTGCATACTGACAGAGGGGTCTATCTCTTGGTGGTGGGTAGAGTCAGAAGCAAGAATGGGTTGAGTGAATGGGTTGGGGCCTCACTGAATGAGGAAGGTGATTCGGGTGAAATTCGCATAGCTGCTCTGGCCAGTATATCAGGCATATGAAAGAGGAAAGGTGTTCCCTGGCCAAGGCTGGGGCTGAGAACACTTTAAAAAGTCTTAACAGTGTGTAACAATCCCTCCGAGGCAGTGTGATCCATAAGTGTTTCTAGCCTTTAAACTCTTGAAGAGCTCTTAGTGGTGTTGTGGCTGGAGCACAGATAGGTGCTATGTGGGCTGGATGAGTAATTTGCCACTGTTGACTAAACAATGAACAAAGCCATGGGCCACTTCCAGGTACAGAGAGGTGGGGGACGTTTGGCCTGCTGCCTCTTAACAGAGCTCAGTGTCCCAGAGCTCTGCCGGGAAGACTGAGGTGAGGCCTCTGACAGGCACCCTAGCAAAGCTTACCTGCTAGAGTTGTTGTCAGAGGGCAGTGGCCCACCGGCCACAGCCTGTGGGAAGCCGACTGATGGTCAGCACATTGAGGCAAGATGGAAACAGCATCCATCAGCGTCACAGGCATAGAGCATGTCACATGCTCTAAACCAAAATCCCGAATCCCAGTCCCATGTTTTCTTCTCCCAAAGATGTTTCCACCTCAGAACAATGACAATTCCTCTCCAGTTCTGTTAAAACCTCGTAGGGCTTCTTACAAACCCTAGCCACAGTCAGAAACACTGAGCCAGCGCTCAGACAGAGACTTTTCAGCTGCTTTCGCCCTCACTCTGTAACCTGCCTCCTTGTTTCTCCATGTGTCTGCGGCTAGAGATTTTGTCAGTTTGTCTTGCTTTAGCTTTTTTTTTTTTCTTTTTTGAGACAGGGTCTCATGTAGACAGATGTAGACAGAGTTGGCCTTGGACTTGCTAATTAGCTGAAGATGACAGATTCCTTCTAAATTTTATTTAATTTTATTTCTATTCACATGCATGGTCTGCTTGTCAGTATGTGCCTCACTCACTAACAAAGGTTGCCCACGGAAGCCAGGAGAGAAGATCCCCAGAGCTTGAATTGCAGGCAGTTGTGATTTCTGATTCTCCTGCCTCGATCCCAAGTACTAGAATTATAGATAGGTATGTACCGCGGCTTATGTGGGGCTAAGAATCAAACTCAGTGCCAAATGCATGCTGGGTAAGCACTCTGCCGACTGATCTACATCCTTGGGCCCTGGAGTATTTATTTTGAAGCATAAGTTATGGCTGCTCAGTCTTCTACTCAAAACCCTCCACTGGCTTTCCACTTGTCTCACATCATCAAATGAACCCAATGCCAAACAATACTTCCCGGCCCCACAGAAGACTCGAGTGCTGGCAGCACTCTCTGAGGCTCGCCAGGATTGCCCCCTATTGTGCTAGCCCATGCTCGCTCTCTGACTCCCTTTCTATAGCACTCAAATGTGCCAAGGGCACCCCACTGTGGGCTCTTTATGATGTCATCATCCTGGCTGGGAGACCACAGGGGGCTGCGTCTGAAGTGCAGCCTCACAAGGTTTGGACATTGGAAGCCTGGTCCCCAGCTGCTGGGCAGAGGAGACTGACCTCGTCGATTCCTTGATTCACTGATGAGTTCACACCAACCAAATGGGCTGTTGGGAGCTAAGTCTGGTGGGAGAAGGAGGTAGCTCACGTGAGTGTATACTCCTCAGGGTACTTAGGCCTAGGCCCTGTCCTGTTTTTTGCGACCATGAGATGAGCAACTTTTCTCTACCACACTCGTCAGCCATGATGCTCTACTCACTAGAGCTCAAGAAACAATGGAACCAGGTAACCACCTCTGGGACCATGAGCCAAAATATTTCAAGTTGTTTCTCGCTGATACCTGTTTCAGTGACAAAGACGAACACGAACACTGTGCCTAGATGTCCTCTTACTACTCTTTGGTCAGCATTTACGTTGGTTAATGTCTGCCCCAACATTACTTTTGTCCACAAACACTGGGCTGTCGTCCATCTGGTTGTCTTCTGTATCACCTGTGCTCACAGTAGGTACACACAAAGTAGGTACTCAGTAAAGACTTGTGGATCTATGGGATGGATGTGGTGGAGGCTGAAAAACCTCCTACCCAGCACAAGCACTGCACATCGTAGTTCCTCAGTTCCCTGGAGGAAGGGCGGCAGTGCTAGCCAGGCTGAGTGAGAGCCCTGCTGCCGCGCGCGCTACCGGATGCCTTACCTGAACTGAGTTGAGGTGGCAGTAGCCGTTTAGTGGAAACCTGATGACATGCGTCGAGTCGTGATTCCAACCTGCGTTGACGGAGTTGCACATCACGTCGCCGATCTCGGGAAACACTTCTTCTATCAAGGACTTGTCCCCACTGAGCGTGATCCTTTCTCCAAGGTCCGGGGCCACACGCACCACGAGGCACTCGCAGGGCCGTGAAAAGCGGCTCGTTTCTCTGTCCTGTTTCCATCGCTCCATCTCCAACAACATGGGCTGGAGTTGGAAGTATTTTGCCTCTTCATACAACAAAGTGTAGTCCTGGGGGAGAGAAAGACATCGAGGTGGAAAACGCACATACGAGGTACCGCCTCGAAAACGCACTACGAGGCACCGTAGGTAGCCCAGGTTGGCCTTGAACTCACGATCCTCCACCTCACTCCTGTCTCTGCAGGTGCGACTACAGGTGTAACACATACATATTAGAAATGCGTGTGTAGTGTGTTCCAGACATGACAGTAGTACTGTAGTCATGAACTCAGAGCAGCGGTGGCTGAGTGCACATTCTAGCAAGGAGGGAGAAGGGCTCCCGCGCTCCCATATGCTAGCTGGAGAGCTGTTGGCAACCGATGGCTGCAAGGAGAGGGAGAGTCTAGTTTCTTTAAGGGCGTGGCCCCTGCTACGTTGACATGCTGCGGTGGATGATTCCACATTCATGTCTTTGTGGCAGTCCAGATTGGACCCAGAGGGTTACAAAAAAAAAACCTCAAAACAACAGCAAAACACCATGAGATTGGGGTAGGGGTGAATTTATGCAGTCAGAGGAAGGAGTGGTAGGGGGTGGACGATGAGGAGTCACGCCACTCAAGGAGGGGAAGGAACAAGATCAAAATGCACTTCTGCAAGCAGGAATAAAATTTTCCAAATAACTGATCTTGAGTGTTATATTTAAAAAGAAATTGATATTTGTTCACTTCTGTTGGATTTCAATAATCAAATCTAAATGAAAATTTACAACACATCTGTAAAGACTCAATTTGCACTCATTCATTCATTCATTCATTGTGCTGGCTAGATTTCTGTCAACTTATCACAAACCATAGTCATCCGAGGAGGGGGTCTCGGTTGAGGAAAATGAATGCCCCCATAGGTCAGGCTGTAGGCAAGTGTATAGGGCATTCTCTTAACTAGTGATTGATGGGAAAGGGCCCAGCCCATCGTGGGCGGTGCTGCCTCAGGCCTGGTAGTCCTGGGTCCTTTAAGAAGGCAGGATGAGCAAGCCATAAGGAGCAAGCCAGTAAGCAGCATCCACGGTAGCCTCTGCATCAGCTCCTGCCTCCAGGTTCCTGCCTGCTTGAGTCCTGTCCTGGTAAATTTGGTGTGGAAGGTGAAACTAAGTAACCCTTTGTTCTTCCCAAAGCCGTTTTGGTCATGGTGTTTCACTACAGCAACAGAAACCCTAACTATGGCTTTCATTCATTTTGTTGATTCAGGGGATTATGGGCTAGCATGCAGGCTTGGCTCTGTGCTTTCCAGGAATCAAGGCCTCAGATGATCTATGAGATCAGGCACTAGCACTACTCTCACCCCATAGAGGAAAAACCGAGACGCGGAGGGATCCACTTTCTTCTTTCTGTTCAGAAATGCCTGCATTTCAAGCTGGATGGTGTTGGGAATACAGACCCATTCCTCTCTGATGGAGGACACACAGTGGGGTAGGCTCAGCAGCAGATACACTCCTGGGGGCCTTCGGTCCTTGTCACCTTCAGAAATCATGGGGAAAGGTGGACACAGCAACATAGTCGGGGACAGGGTTGAGTGGGTGTCTGGAGGGTGTGCATACAGCTTTGGCTTAACTCGGGTGTCGGTGTGTGATGGTTTAGGTGAGGCTGACAGAGATTCGGAAGGGTCCCACCCTGCCCCTGGCCCCTGTCAGTGGTGTCTCAGAGATGTAAACACCATGCAACTCTGACTACTCCCGGGAACTGGGTGAGGAAAGGGGGACTCGTCCATTTCTGAAAGACTGAGGCCCGTGCTCTTCACCTCAAGCTGTATGCAGATAGCCTGAATCAGAGTCCCAAACCTACAGAACAGGTTCTCACGTACACGGGAGCTACCGAAAGAGAAGTCAGAAAGAGAACGGGGTCAAGGATGGAATGGAGAGGCAGCACGAGAAGCGATGTTGACGAGCAGGTCAAACATTATGTCTCAATGTAGCTATGGTCACAATCATCTCTGGGTGTGAGATAAGTGGGGACTTGTTCAGACACGTTGCCTGAGAACGCGTCAGTCAACTGACAGAGTCATTGCTGCCTTTCTTCCATGGGCCCAGGCTGACAGCAGGTGCTTGCTATTCACATCAAAGTCAGCCCGTAAATGTGTGGCCTCATGCCTCTGAAATTGAGGGACAGCTCAGGAGCAGAAGATGGCCCATAACACACTCTCTCTCTCTCTCTCTCTCTCTCTCTCTCTCTCTCTCTCTCTCTCTCTCTCTCTCTCTCTCAGTAGTAACCACACTAGCAGCTTCACTCATGTCTTCCTGAGAGACCAGGGAATGGTGCAGTAGTTGGTACCATGGGCCTCTCATTGGACAGTCCAGTCTCCACATGGGGAAGGGGGCTAAGTGTGAGACGAGTCAGGCTGTGCATCTCGGCAGAATCTGAGGCTTCTTGAGCACTTTCTCCTGCAGTCAGTGGAGTTCCTCCTCACCAGCAAAGGACCCCAAGGCTCTGAAGAGCCTCCCTGCACATGGCTCTGTTTGTAGGACCTCCTGACTCTGGGGGACAGGGCTTGGTTTTAGGAAACCAATGATTAGCTGAGGTGTGTCCACTTTCAAGGTGGGGCAAAGCCAAGCTGCATACTTTTATATACCTATAATCACAGAATTTTTGAGGTGGAGGCAGGAGGATCAGGAGTTCAAAGCCAGCCTAGGCTACATGAGATAGTTTCACGACATAAGAAGAAAAGATCAATAACAAAACTTAGGGACCCCATGCTCAGCCTTAAGGGTAGGAGACAGTAGACCGGGTTTCTAGCGGCTAACGAGGGTCTACACTCTGGATCTTTGTCAGTTTTAAATTATGATTGTAAGGTACTGACGTAAAAATACTTATTAAGGTGAGAGTTCTCAAAGAGTCTTAAAAACAGAGTGGAGAGCTTGGGGGATGCAGGAGAGCCCTGGTTGTGTAGTGTGAGAACCTTAGTTCATCCCAGCTCCATGGATGGACACACGTGGATCCCTGTGGCTCACCGGCTAACAAGGCTAACGTTAATAAGTACTAGGCCAGTCAGATCCCTGTCTCAATGCCAGACAAATAAATGTGGACAGAGTTGTAAGGACTGACCTCTGCCTCCAAGTGAGTACACATGTATTCTTTTTTTCTTTTTTCTTTTTTTTTGGAGCTAGGGACCGAACCCAGGGCCTTGCGCTTGCTAGGCAAGTACTCTACCACTGAGCTAAATCTCCAACCCCTACACATGTATTCTTGTGCATGCACACACATCAAACCACAATCAATGATGGTAGCCCTTCGAGAGGTTGAGACAGGAGAGTAGACAGTTCAAGGCCAGCATGAGCAAGTGAGTTAGATCCTGCCTTTTATAAAAGGAAATGTTAAATAAAGACTGGAGATGTAACGAGTGGTACAGCACTTGTTTAACATGTGTAAGGCCTTGGTTCAAGCCCCAGCATTCATA
The DNA here is from genome assembly GCF_011064425.1 of Rattus rattus. Classification (NCBI taxonomy): domain Eukaryota; kingdom Metazoa; phylum Chordata; class Mammalia; order Rodentia; family Muridae; genus Rattus; species Rattus rattus. The sequence continues at coordinate 28,868,477 of NC_046168.1, read as the reverse complement.
CACACACACACACACACACACACACACACACACACACACACACACACACACCACCACCACCACCACCACCACCACCACCACCACCACCACCACCACCACCACCACCACAACAACAACAACAACAACAACCCCAGAAGCACCATAGCTGAGAGTTGTACTAGCCCAGGGCGAGCTGCCCCACTGCTTGCTTGCCCACATGGTGCATTACTAACTTCTGTACGAGGAAGGATCTATTAATGATGCCATGGACTTCCTAGAGCCACCAGGCCTTCCAGCCAAGTAAAGATGCTGGAAACAGCCTGCTTGCCCAGCCTTGACCCCAGGGAGAAATCTGTCCCACACCAGTGAACAGCGAGCGGTCACTGGGCCTCTGGCTGAACGCTTCCACTGGTGGGAGGTTGACTCTGTAATAAGGCACAGCCCTTACAGTTTGACAGATTTGGTTACAAATGGCGACGTTAGAAAGACCTGAATTTTCCTATGCTACCGACTTGTTTATTCTAATTCTCCCTGGAGTTATGGTGATCTCAAAGTGTTTTTGTTTAAAAAGGAAAGGGGTTCACTGTGACATTTCCACCCGGATATTTCACTAGGCTCGGATTCTCCTTGACCCCTGCACTACTCTCTCCATACCTCCTACCCTGTCTGACTGCTGACCTTCCTCCCTCATCCATGGTGCGCCCTCTGCTCCATTTCTCTCACATTCCCTCCGATCTATTCAGACCTCCCTCCTCTCCCAATGTCCCTCTGATATTTGTCTCCCCCCTCTCTCTCACACACACCCTGCTCGATCCTGCATCTGAAACAAGATGTCATGTTTGTGCTTAACTTTGCTTAGCATGATGGCTTCTAGTTTCATCTGTTTTCCTGCAACTCGCATGATTATGTGTCTCTTTACATTTCTTTTTAAAATTTTTATTTATTATTATTATTGTGTTTGTGTACTGTATATGGACCAGTGTGGGACACAATGTGTGTGTGTGTGTGTGTGTGTGTGTGTGTGTGTGTGTGTGTGTGTGTGTGCACAGCGTGTGTGGATCAGAGGACAATTTTGTGGCGTCAGTGGTTTGCGGCTGGAACTTCATCAGTTCTGTGATGGGCACTGTGTCAGGCTGTGCATCTTGGCTACCGTGAAGCATCAACCATGGAGGAGCAAGTACCTTGCAGCTGCCATGAATCCTCGAGCTACTTTCCCAGGTCAGGTATAGCAAGCTGCTTTCCCAGGTCAGGTACAGCCACTTCATATGGTACTTGGTTTCTGTTTGTGTTTTCCCCCCTTAGGCACCTGCATAGTGATTTCCGTAACGTGATATTTCCATACTGATCTCCACCAGTGTGAGTTCGAGTCAGTGATTCACACCGGTTCCTCGCCCCCCACATCCTCACCATAGGCATTCAGACAGGGCTGAGATGAGACTGTATGCAAACTTTAACTACATTCCCCTGACAGCTCAGGATGTTGAACAGGGCTCCTAAAGAATATCTTTTATCTTGTAAAAATCCACTAAAGTGCATAAAAACCTGACTGTGAGACCTGGAACTGTAAAACTGCTAGAGGAAAACATGGGCAAAACACCGCAAGGCGTGTGTGGGAAGGACCTTCCAAAAAGGATTCGATCACACAGATGCAACCAAGAACTGACCAGCAGCATTGCATGCAGTCAAAAACGCTCACAGCCCAGAAGACAGCAGGGGCAGCCATGAATTGGGAGGAAGTCTTTGCCAACTATACATGTGACAGGATTGATAAAGAATTACAAAAATTACCCAAACCCCGTCAGTGAGTGCACTGATGGACTGGGTACATAATTCTCAAGGCAGAGAAACAAATGTTCAGAATGGCGTTAAAAAATGTTCCACATCCCTAGCCCTCAGAGCTATCTTACCTCTTTCTGGCCCGCCCTTCAAACACTGCATCATCCAGGCTCAAACTAATCTTTTAACTCTAGTGGTTGTTGTGGCTCTGAGGCGCTGCACTGGCCACTCAAACTTGGCATTGTTGATACGTGCATACAGCACTGAAGGCGTCATCTAAGAACGTACAGGGCAGCTTCTGCTCAGTGGCCAACAGCAGCACCACCTTTGTCTCTGCTTCCAGCCTGCACGACGGGAACTGGACTGCATTCTCCACCACTGTGGATGTAGCCTTCCGAAACCGTGAGCTAAAATAAATCTTTCCTTAACAAAAGTAGCAAATAAATATCGTAATGAAGGTAGTTCATGTAGTCCTGGTCAAAGGCTGACTCAGTCTACCAGGACTTATTAAGAATTGATCTTCCCACTGGCTCTAGCAGAAGCCTCCTCGTCCGGCTTTTCAGCTTCCAGAAGCTGCCCACAGTCGGTGGCCGGGAGCCTCCCACCCCCTCCTCTGCCTTCATTTCCTCCCATCCTCCTCCGACTCTGACCTTCCTGCCTCCTCTTGTGCTTTTAAGAATCCCACATAACAGGGGCAGGGGATTTAGCTCCTGAGGCTTACCTAGGAAGCGAAGGCCCTGGGTTGGTCCCCAGCTCCAAAAAAAAAAACAAAAAAAAAAAAAAAAAAAAGAATCCCACATAACACAGGACTCCTGGGTAATATGGGGTCATCTCTCCAGCCCAAGTGCCTACCTTAACCACATTGGAAAACCCCTTTGCTTGCCGTGTAAAGGAGTAAGGGTTTGGCTACCAGCGCTCCTGCCTCTCCCACCACCCCAGTGCAAAGCACATCCTTTCTTGGAACCTGGTCTGTTTTCCCTCTGCTTATAGGGGAATCTCCGACACTGTTTCACCAAGGTGCTGTGGTTTAGGTCCTCACTTGGTGTCCGGGAGTGTTCTGAGATTCTGTGTAATGTAACCCATTCTAACTTCCAAGCTGTAGGCTTTGCATTTGTTCAGAGAACCTTGATTCCCCCATCCAACGCCCTGAGTCTTTCCTATTGCTGTGTCACTCTGAACTGGGCAGTTTGTTCCTTTGAGAATTGTTGTGCAAAGTAACAAGACAACTGGGCTAAACCTAGCCCTTTGTGGGACTCAGGCTGTAAGTCAGGACTGTGTACTGGTTGTTCCAGGACTTAGGAAGCCATCGGTCTTTAAGCTCACAGCTATTGCATTTGGTAGGGGGCTTGTTGGAGCGCTGGAGCTTAAAGTGGGATTTAACGGGGGCAGACGGCTTTCTGGAATGGAATCACATCTCCACACTGTCCCCGCTTCTCCTTCACTGCTTAGACCTTAGCTTCTGACTGAAAACTGAGGGGAACACATTTCACTGAAGCCGTTTCCCACACTAAAATGGCGCACCTACAGCGAAGCGTGATATATTTCTCTATCATGTCGCAATGATGATAGAGAAGATGCTGTGGTGAGATGTGGCAAGACTCGAGGCCTCACACTGTAGATAATAAATAAATGAATACATAAATAAAATCAAAGGTAATGAGGCTACAAGGGCTTGGGGGTCCCTCTTTGCTGACTGAATCCTAACTATTCTTTTCCTCTAAATATTTTAGAAATCACTCTGAAGCCTGATCATGGATAGACAGCACATCTCTTGGCCCTGAACCCTAGAATGTCATGCTGTGGGCCTAGCATTGAGCTGTGTCAAACCACTGGGCATCCTTTCCTCTCTCTTCTGTATCCTGACTGGCTGTGCTTTCCTTAATCCCACGGCTCTGCCTGGTTCCCAGGGAAGAGGCATTCTCTGTGCTCCATGGAGATGCAGGGCCACTGGAGAGGAGTTGAGCCACGTTGACGGCTCACCGTGCCAGCACGCCCCTAACCATTGGCCAGCCCGATCCTGACAGGCCCCTCTCACTACGCCACCTTTTCCTGTGAGGATGGGTTTACTTTGGCTGTTCATTTTCTTGCCAAGCCCCTTTTTTCTTTGTCTTTCTCCACTTCATAGCACACATTTCTAGGTTTGACTCACCCAAGAACTTCCTATAAAGTGGAGTCAGTCCTGTAGGCTGCTTTCCTTTAGAAACCTTGGCCCCACTCTTCAGCGGGCCTGACCCTCTGATTCCATGATTCCCACTTCTGCTTTGAGAGTTTTGCATGGTTCCTTAGGGCTCTCTGGTCCTGGGCTTGACCCCCACTGGCCTCTAGATCTTTTGAGAAGTTCCCATGCTCCCTTTCTGATCTGACGACGTCCTTTCTTCGGCTTACACAGACTGAACAACTTCAGTCTCGTCGTGCGAGGCAGCAGATGGACATAGATGGGAGATGGGAGAGCGGCGGGTTGGGCCCAGAGGGAGAGGAGCGGCAGCCTTTGCTTTCCCTCACCTGCGAGCGAGGTGGTTTCAGTGTAGCCGCTGGAGAATGGCGAAGGCTGACACAGGAGGGAGACCTCGGTGGGTGTTCAGTGTCCCCTTCCTCTGACAGCTCGGCCCCTACTCCATTAAGGGGAAGTGGTCTTTCACAGACTTTATCGTGTCTCAGTGATTTTTTAACTTCTGAGGATATGCATTTAATTTTTTGAAATTTATAATAACTTTTTGAGATAGGAAGATGGAGACCCCATTTTATAAGGGAGCTTCCCTTAGACCTGAAGACAAGTGCATGAGAAAACAAGTAAACATGGACGGACTCCAAAAGGCAGATAAACCAGGATCTCAAAGTGTATTTCGTGGACTGGAGAGCTGGCTCAGTGGTTAAGAGCACTGACTGCTCTTCAAGGAAACTCATCAGTTCCCGGCACCCACGTGGGTGGTTCACAATGCCTGAAACTCCAGGAGGGACATGCACCTTGTCACCTCCATGGGTGACACGCACACACACACACACACACACACACACACACACACACACACACACACGCACGCACGCACACACGGGGGGGAACAGGAGATGACTACAAATCTGGTGGCTTAAATCAACACAGGTTCATTCTGTTACTGTTTGGGAGGTCGGGAGTCAGAAATGGATGTCCCTGTGCTGAAACTAAGGTGTCAGCAGGACCCCTCTCCTGCAGATGCTAGGGGACGGCTCTCTCCTGGCCGCCAGCTGCCACTGTACTTTGTTCACTCGCACTCTACCTTTGAGCTCCTTGCCACTCTTATAAGGGCCCTTGTGATAGCCTAGCGCCCACCTGTGTTCTCATCTAAAACTTGTAACCCCTGCCAAGTCCTGTCTGCCACACGTGGTCCCTGGGCACCGGCACTCGGCTTTCCACACAATTTCTGTCTCATAGAAGTCTTCAAAGGTTTATTTGCCTCCTCATGCACTTGATGTTTTACACCATGGTTGACGCATCTGACTGCTTGCAGGGTAACTGGACCACTCGCTCACCCACCCAACCGCCCACCCACTCACTCACTCGCTCACTCACCCGCTCAATCACCCACCCAATCACCCACCCACCCACTCACCCATTTACCCACTTGCTCACTCACTCACCCACTCACTCACCCACTCACTCACCCACCCACCCACTCACTCACCCACCCGTCCACCTGCCCACCCACTCACCCACACACCCACTCCCTCCCTCCCTCCCTCCCTCTCTTCCCTCCTTCCATCCCTCCCTCCCTCCTTCACTTTAAAACCCATGTCTGTGTCAGACACCACACAGCACCCAGCAGCACAGATGTCCTATGAGAATGCAGTCAGTGCCCAGGGCAGTTGGGCGGTGTTCTTGGGACCCTGGGTTTCCAACTGCAGGACATCACCAGGATGTCATAGAGGGCACCATCCTTTGCTTTAAAACAGTGCCCAGCCATCAGAAGTGGCAGGCCTCATCAGGCCTTTCCTCCCTCTAGTTTTGGAATAGCCTCCCCACCAGGGATGCGGTGCCCACCACAGTTTTGCCAGTGTTTGGACCCCTACTTTAGTTAATCATTAATCCTCATAACCACGATGCTATTCCTCAGTTGCTCTATGCCTGTTTTTGAAGACAGGATCTCTCATTAGCTTCGCATTTGCCTTTGATGGTTCTTAAAGGAAATGGATACAGCAACGCGCCCCTCCCCCGTGCTTCGTTGCTGTTCCCCCCAACCCCCCCGCATTGCGCATGCTGCAGAGAGAGACTAGACCAAGCACAGCTAAACGTGACCTGACGCTGGACGACAGCCCTGAGAGCAGAGACACAGGAACAACACTCCGACCTGAAAGTCTCATGAACTCTGAATTGCAGGAGTCAGGCTCAATTCTGGATCAGCATGGGAAGGGGCTCACGCTCTGGAAAAAGGCTAAGGCTGGGACTCACTGCTCTGCCCTCCTCATCCCCCTTCTAGGTTGTTGCTCCTAGTTCCTTGCCTCTGAAGGAGTATCCTTGTTTGAAGTGGGCATGGGCAAGAGTAACGTCGTCTCTGGAACAGGAAGCAAAAGGTAAGGCGACTGAGTGGGCTGGTGCATGAATGGTAAAGAGGTCCCTCAGCTCACCGTGCTGGCTTCTCTGAAAAAGTTCTGTGAGGTGACTAGAAGCTGTTTGTGTCGCCACAGTTGACTAACTCGAGTCTCTCAATGGAACGGGGGATAGAGGAGAGACTCTGGTCACTGCTGGGGTGGGGCGGTGTAACGACAGTGATTTAGGAGAAGCAAGAAGTCTTCAATATCCCACGAGATAAACTAAGAGAGGCACCATCTTACCCCTTTCTGTAAGCGACACTACTGGCTCTCTGCTGGGGCGATTCTGATAACCAGATGGCCTTAGGCTTGGAGACATTATTTGTTGCTATGGCGGGGGTGGGTGCGGGTAGAGGGTGGGGGAGGCGAGTCCGGGAGTGGGGGAGGAGAACCGATAGCTCTTGGTGGGAGAGGCCAGGAAACTGATTAAAGTCCTTCATTGTACAGGTCAGCCCAATACCAGAGAATCACTTGGCCCCAGATGTTAGCAGTGCAGAGAGGGAAGACAAGGCCTTGCAGAACTCATTCCTCTAGCAACCTAAGAGCATGCTCCTTAGTACTTGGCAGTGCTCAACCCGAGATCCCGGGCTGGCCCCATGCTTGCTCATGTGCTGTATGTAACACGAAGCTCACAGTATCCCAGGGTATGTATGGGATCTTAGTAAGAAGTTTAACCTACTAGGCCTTCGGACGTGACTTGTGGGTCAAATGAAATCAGGCGATGACTGAATGAGCTGAACTGTGTGAATGGCAGAGAGGCAAATCCAGACGACACGTCATTGTGCAGGACTGCTGGCCCAGCCTCACTGCTAAGTGAGCAGGAGCCATATCAGGCAGTGCAGAGAGCAATGAACTGTAAAATCTCACTAACATGTGGTGAGGTAGTGTCTCAGGAAAATGACTTGTACAAGGCATTTCTGGAATCGACCAAGTAAGCTTCTATGTGGTTATGGGATTACACAAAATAAAATTATTAAAAAAGGAAGGTAGACATTTTAAAAAGAAGTTCAGAAACAGGTGAAGAGGGTCATGCTAGGTTCTACCATAGTTCCCTTCAGTTGTCCACTTGACATATCTGGAAAGAGGCATCTTCAATGAGGAGGCATTGCCGTTATCAGACAAGCTTTTGGGCAAGAGGGTCCACCCTACTATGGGCAGTGCCATCCCAGGATGGGTGGTCCTGGGGGGCGGATAAGCTGAGGAAGAAAGCCTGTAAGCAGCCCTGCCCTGCCATCTCGACCCTGTTTCCTGTATCCAGGTTCCTGTCCTGGCTTCCCTTCATGATGACCTGTAAGCCAAGCAATGTCCCTTACCCCTGCCAAGTCACTGCTGGTCATGGTGCTTACAACAGCAAGCTGGGACAGGTTTTAACACCAGTAATCTGAGCAGTGGGAATATAGAACCTGTGGTTTTTGCTTCTTTATACTTTTAATTTTTTTAGCAGTATATCTATAAGATTAAAAGGCATTAGAGATTTGAATACAATGTAAGTTAGGCCTGCCGCACTGTGGATTTGTCTAAATCTAGGAAGGCTGGCTATTCATAGAGAGCAATCTCAGCCTCAGCTGTTGCCAAAGATGTTTAAAATAACGAGTTGGGGGGAAAGAGGACCTTATGAATCCTTACTAAGAAGCATGCGGTTTCTGACTTCCGGGTATTGGGAATTACAGTCACGCAGTTGTGTTTGCACGCAGGGACTGAAGTGGGAGTAAGCAAATCATTATACTTGAAGATGGAGTTATGAGAGGGAGGGAGGGCAGCCGAATTCACGTAAACACTCAGAGAAGTTCTGCAACTCACACACATGGAAAGCTGGCTTTCACTGGAAGCCAGGACTCACGCTTCTGAAATACGAAATTATCAGAACGGCTGAGTGGGTATTTAGCGCAGACGACATATTTATGGAATTGGATTTTAATGGGGGCAGGATCCTAATACGGTAAGATTTCACAGCCTTATTTGCTCAGCATTGAATGGCTGGAGTCAGAAGGAAGTGGTCAGCAGTCATTCTCCCTAGCCAACCTGTAGAAGCAATTCTTTCCGCGTGAACATGGTCGGAAGGGAAAATCTGGCATACTGACCGTTCACATGGGCATCTGCCTTTACGGTTGCCATGAATTGCACTGATTTTTGTGGTTTAATTTCATCAAGGGCCACAGAGCTGAATGGCCACCTCAGCTCCCAACCCTCTCTCCAACTGTTCCTCAGTTCTGGAACACTCCTTGACGCCCATCACCCAGCTTCCAAAGGTAAAATTATTCTACAATGTGGATATTCTATATTATTTCCAACCACCTCTTAGGTGTGCTAAGTTTTCCTGTTGTACACATGACCAGTAGACATCCTATGTACACATACATGTACATGCTTATGTGAATATTTATAGAAGATAGATTCATAAACATAAAATTTCTAGGCAGCATGCATGATTGAAATTTTAATAGCTATGGCTGAATTATTCTCCAAAATGGTTTACTCATTTTCCCTCCCAACTACACTATATTTTCCCCACAGTGTCTATTAATCTTTAAAATCCTAGTCAAACTAATGTATAAAAAAAGTATATCATTTTATTTTTGTTCCTTTGATATAGAGGAAGATGGAATATCATTTTAAATATTTACTGACAAAATCTTTTCTCCCTTTGGGAAAATCTTGTTTATAGATAAAATTTTCCCCTAGAATGTTTATATATTTTTATAGATTTGGAGGAACTTTTTTTATGATAATATTAATCTTTTGTTGCAAATATTTCTTCTAGTAAGACATCTTTTATGTGAATATGATCTCTGCTTCATAAGGATGTTTTAAAAAATCCTTTTGTGTATAAAAAGTCTTAAATATACCCTTTCTCTCTCAAAATAGAATTCCTTTTAAAAAACACACCCTGCACACTTGGTTTATTGTTTCCTGGACATTACAATTTCTGTTTTGTGTTTTGTTGTTGTTGTTGTTGTTGTTGTTGTTAAATGCTATGACTGATTCTTGCTATTCCATAGGCTGCATAGTGACCGTAGCACATTGATTCTGAATTTGGATGTTTTAATTCGTTCTCTATTAGCTCTAATAGTATTCAGGATTAGTAGTTTTAAAATCTCCTATTTAGAGAAACATTACCAATCATAAAAATTCCATTTTCATGTATTTCCTTTTAATACTTCCTATATGCCCCCTGTTCAGACTCCACTGCCTTCAGGAAGTCTCTCACTGTGCTTGATGCCAGCACTTGGTACTCAGTTTTAAGGGAACACTTCTAAACCTGCCTTACTGATAGTAACCTTAGACTTCAGGAGACAAGTTTTCATTGAGTTAAGAAGTTCCTTTTACACTCTAGCTTGCTAAGACATAGCCAAAATTAAATTTGAATCTAAACAGCTTTTAAGTTTACTGAAAGAAAATGTAATTCAATTATTTAAATAGAAGCAAATGCTCCCTTGTCCTGTAACATCTAAACGCAATATGCTCACTTCATGAAGACAGGCCAAGGGGCTGATGAGAACACTGGAGTCAGTGTACGTGGTGAGGATTAGAACTAGAAACAGGTTTTGGAGCACATAAAAAAAAATGACATATTTATGGTTAACACAGATTCCCTCACCTTGAAATCATCAGGAATGAGGAGTTTTGATGTTCGTAGAAAATTCAAGATATATCTGAACATCTGCCCGTCTCTGTCAATGAAATAGTGCTGTTTGAGACTGTCCAGGACAATGGGCTCTGTGCCATCGAAGAGTCTTCCGATTCTGTGATGAGAGAGAGAGAGAGAAGAGCAGAGAGAGAGAGTCAGATCAGCCGGCCACTTCTGCCTGCAGTCACCATCAGCACTTCTGCGGGGGACGTCAGCAGCGACAGCAGCCTCTGAGAAGTGCTGGTCTCTGTGTGATAAATATTCTTAGGGTGAGAAAGTCAGACTACTCTCAGGATTGTTCGGACATGTGCCTGCCTTTCTTCTCTGCCTCTCACCTGCAAAGGGAACGTCCAGACACCGTGATCCCATCCTCATGACAAGAGGCTGTCACCGTGACTGAAGAACTCGCCTTTCTCCAGTGGTACTCACTTCTGCTGCCTGCAAAGTGTTACTTCTCCTGCATGTCTTTTAAACCCACTCTACTTTAAAAGGTGTTCTGTTTTAAAGAACTGTGTTCCAGCATTTTCCCAACTCATAAGTCCCAGGCTTCTAAAAATACAGCAATAGAGAGAGTGCCAACACTTATTCTAAGAGGGAGCAGGCAGCTAGCTAGTGACACCGAAAGCACACCAGAAAACAGAATTATGTGTCCTTTACCACAGTTCATTTGACTTCTCACTAATAGTATGGCTATCCTACTAGCATTTCTTAAATATTTTCCCCCCGATATTATAACATGCCTGTCTCAGTTTTGGAATATTATTTATTGCTATAAAGTTATTTTGAAATCATACATTATCTAATCGTATGTCGAAATGTGACAAAGGTCACAAAAAAAATCAAGTATTTACCCCTTAAACATGACAAATCATATTTCCCTCTCCTCTGATATCAGTCGTGTGAATTTTTGTTTCACTAAAAATATTTTAAAGATAATTCTAAAACTCATACCCTATCCAAAGGTGGCTCAAAGAAAACCAGAGGAGGGCTGCATTTCCCGACCATGGTTAAGGTTTTTTTCCTGAGCTTCCATGGGCTGCACTGATTCCATGGGGTGCAGATTACAACCACCCTGGGACTCTTTGGTTGTCTGTTATTCCTCATCGACACATCAATCAAACAGACAAACCCACTGAGTCACTTCCGAGCAGGCTTTTCAGGACAGCCTGCAGCAGGATGGGATAGAACGAGACTCGCTTGCCTCTTATTGAAACGTTTAACTCTTCCCTTAATAAGACGACACAAACATGCTTGACAGGGAAAACAGGGAGGCTGCATTAACCAAGTGCTTCCTGGAAGTCTTTCACCTTGTATGTGTAACAAATACACTGTCCTCTTCTTAATGATGAAGACATCCATTTGAAAGCTTGAGAAACTGGCCTGACTAGTTAATTAGCGATGGGGGGGAGGGGTCGGCTGCTTCTAGGAAGGGGGCCTCCTCACACCCATGAGACTCAAAGCACTGTCACTGAGCAATGAACACTTTGGGCTTAGAGTTGTTTCTGTCTAGATTTGTTAAATAAGAACTTTATAGTAATGAAGTCCAAGCCGCTTATACTGATTAATTTAGGGGCCTGAAATAAATCAGTATCAACGGTTTCATCACTTTATTAAACAGAGATGAAAAGTACCTTGTCTTAGTTTAGCTGTGGTGGTCTTGCATACGAACTCCCAAGCCTACACCGGAAGTGCACAAGCACAGGATGGGTCACTAGTACGTAGGCACCGAATAGGTGCAGACAAGAGCTGCTCGCTCATGATTGAGGAGAGTGGAACAGGAATGTGGCTTGGCCAGTCACTAGCTATAATGTGGTTGCATGGCCTTCCTAGTATCTCTATTTCTTTTTTACAAAATTATCTCACTTTTAAAAATGAGCTTTTATTTCTTCCTGGTTGATGAGAAAAAACCCAATAAGTCATGGTGAGCTCAGAAGGTGCACAGTTGTAGAGATATTCCAAGAGAGTCAACATTTCTATATTTATTAACTTATTAAAACATGTTAATAAATTAACTTAATAATATAGAAATATAGATGTAATTATCTACCTACTAATTTTCTAAGCTCTACCTAAGAAAGAAAATGCATCATTAGCTTTTGACCTCTGCGAATTAGGAAAAAGTGTCCCTGAAATAGCTCTTAGGGTGTGAAAACAGGAAATGTGACATGGGTACAACAGAAGTATTGTGGGAAGATGAGAAATTAAAAAAAGAGAGAGCGGGAAGAAAAGCTGAGCAGCCCAGCCCAGCCGAGGCAGAATCTAAATGCTTAGGCAAGGCCGTGGGCAGTGAGAATAAGTCTCCAGGGAGAAACAGGTGGAACCGACCACTAGGACAGCAGAGGTGGAAAGCCAGCCAGGGCTGCAGGGGCAAGAAGACCCAAGCCCTGCACCGAGGCTCTCATCCTTAGAGATATTCCCCCCTCCTCGACCCCTGCAACAGCCAAGTCACTTGCTGCTGGCCTTGGAACCTTTATCCTGACCTAAGACCGGGAAGGTGGAGGAGCACTGGGCAACCGGAAGCGGAAGGGAATAGGACAACTACTGGGACGGACCAGGAGGGAAGGACTGGCTCCAAGCAATGGGAACTAGCAAGGGCCCGGTAGGCGGTGGATATGGTCCCAGGAGTCCAGGGGCAAAGAGTCCAGAGGCAAAGAAGGGCACGAACCCTTGGGTGGAGGAAAGCTATGGGAAGCCATGGGCTGTTTAGGGCAGAAAGGGCTGCAAGAGAGGGGATAAAGACTGGAAAGAATTTGAGAGGACTGTAAAGCGGCTGGGGCCTTGGATACATATTCCCCAGCAAGGCGAAAGCCCTCCCAAGAGGAAGTTAGCGCCCTCTCTCAGCCACAGATGTTACAAGTAAAATGAGTGCAGTGTGTCACTTTCTGCAGACCTTAAAGGAGGAACTGTGTAAAACCAGCAGAAGGGGAGGGAAGGAGGTGCCAGCAACCAAAGATGTCTCCCGGTGGGTTTTGAGATTGAGAAGATTGTGCTGTGGAAAGTATTGTTTGGCTAAGTAAGTAAAGGGGGGCACTGACAGGGCGGTATTTCTCACAGACATATGAATGGAGTTACAAATCACCCTGCAGTGCTGGGTAAACGCTGCTGCCTGGAAACTGTGTGGGACTGATTACAGCGTACAGCCCTTGGAAAACATTCCTGGTTTCCAACTGACCGAGACCATGCTGCCTCCACATGATATATGGCTGGGGGTTTCTTTCTCTCTCCCTTTAAAGTATAAACTCAGCGGACCAAACGGTGATGCTGAGACAGACTTCCATGGTGTTTTAAGGGCTAATCACCATTTTAACTAGTATTTTATGTGCTTCTTTAAAAAGAATTATTTTGGATAATGTCAATGCCACACCAAAGCAGACAGAATAATAGAATGAACCCCCTAAGTGAAGACACCCGCACCCCAGTTTCAAAGCCTGTCAGTTCTTAATTAATCTCCTTCCATGTGTACCTTCATGCCTCACTGGCCCTTCCTGGGAGTTTCAAAGTAAATTCCAAACATCGTATCATTTTATCTGAATGTTTCATTACTTGCTAACGTTATAAAGGTCTGTTAAAATAGGAAGTAAATAATGTTGAATATTATTTTTCTTCGGAACTTTTGCATATGAGCACTGTGGATTCCTCTTGCTTACTGCTCTGGGCAGAGCCTACTGTGGAAGCCAGGCTCCTTTGGGTGAAAAGTCGGTGTGGTTTCCTGCTATGATGGGTTCCTCGGGAGAGCTGTGTTACAGCTAAAGTAAAATCTGATTTACCTCAATCTGTATGGATCAGTCATTAAGACCGTCTTCTGCCTTCATTCATACGTAGGACCTGGTTTCTGTAATTTACTGACTCAGTTCTTAAGAGTTTTCCTTTCCTTTGTTTTTGTGTCATCGTTTAGTTATTCATTCAGAATCCACTGAACTTGACTACTAGTAACAGGTCTGGGGGTGTGGGAGGGTGTGAGTAAGACACAGTCCTTGCTTTTGTGGAATTCAATAGTCTGTGTGGCTGGAAGCACGGTCAAGTGTACCATGACCGAGTAAATCACTCACTGTGTGGGGTGGACAGTAAGGACAGAAAGGAGACGTACCTACCCCATTAAACTCAACTGTGGGTTAGCAGGGAAGAAAGCCAAGGTTCTCTGGAGTCTTGACAGGGGAGGACGTTAGTCAAGGACAGGACCAGGAGGGAAGGGTAGGAGAGGGCACAGGAGATAGAAATAGAAAAGCTTGAAGCTAGAAAAAGTTTCCCGTGTGACTTCTATGCTGAATCGGGCTGACTGAAGGCCTAAGGGACAGAAGCTATACAGTGAAGGGCCGGTCGGTGCGTCCATGATGGGATGTAGAGCTGCTTTGCGGGGGTTGGAACTGGTGGCAGGTGGTTCTCCAGGAAATCTCAAGTGCAAGAACCAACTTAGAAAGGAGACAGAAGTGAGACACCATACTCCTCATGGCCAGAGCTCATCCAAACCCTGCGTCTGTGCCTGCTTTTGACAGTGTCATGTGGATGGTGATGTGGTTCTCAGTCCTGGCTGACATTGAAAATCCCTGATAACTTTTGAAAAATACTGATCTCTGGGCCCCCCAAGTCATTATGATGTTCGGAATAAAGACTAAATGGCTGGGGTTTTTGAAAGCTTTCCAAGTTTGTGTGCTCATTTGTTTGTGAGACAGGACCTCACCATGTAGTCCAGGCTGGCCTTGAACTCACAGAGGTCTGCCTGTCTCTGCCTCCCCTCCCAAGTGCTGGGCTTAAAGGTGTGTGCCGTCACAAGCACAGTGGGCGACCCTGAACTTTTCCTGATCCTCTTTCCCTTCTTTCTTCTGTCCCTGGAATGCTAGTGTAGGGTGCACACACCACAGTAGTTCTCACTAAGCTGAAACCTAGTGTCAAAGAGCAGGTTACAGAACTTGCTCAAGTCCCATGCTCCTGGAATGCTTTCAGTTAGTCATTTTGTTATCTTAAACTGTCACAACCCTCCCTCCAATAGCCGTCCACGCTTTCAGACATGAAAGACTTGACCCAGTTCAACCTCTTGTTTTATAAATATAGCAACAATCATAAATCTATCATACAAGTTGGCTAGGCCCAGAGTTTCTCTACATCTCATCTGCTGCCCCATGGTGGCCAGCAGAGACAGGCACATTCACGCCCCTGGAGGGCTACTATTCTAAGGCTAGTTACGAGGAGTTTCCACCACTCAATGACCTAGACCTCTTACAGGCCTTATCTTGCTTAGCCCATCCTACAGTGATTCCCCACAGGTAGCCTTAGCTTCTCATCTCATGGGAAGGAGAGAGCCCAGATGGACCTTGAGTGACAACCTTGGTCTGACTTAAAGCTTTCCTTGATCACTATGTACACTGCCTCTTCATGGATGCTTTAAAAAAAATCAAAGAGCTTCTTTTAGGACATGCACAATTGTTATAGTTTGATACACTGATAGCCCAAGATGTTATCTTGTAATTATCTATTATGTAGGGGAAATGGTTTACTTAATATCTGGGGTATAAAAAGCTGAGATCTGGGGCTTCTAGTCAAGACCAGTGAAGGAAGTGGTGTGTAATGGAGTTACCACATTCCAAGTCAAACTAAAAAGACACCCCAAGACTTCTGAGGTTACTACCAATAGTAGGACTGAGGAGGGTCACAAGTAGGGACGGGAGCTGAGCCTTGGCAGAGTGGTGAAAGGTGCCCATGGGAGAGGGACAGAGCTGATTCCGCTTACCTTGTCACTACTGTCCTGGACACACTGTCCTACACTGAATCTGGAACACTCCCATGGGGTTTATGGCTTTTACAGCTGTGGAAACTCATGCCGGGAGTTTCCCATCCTTACCGAGGCCACCTTCAGTCCCCAGTTCTCTATACCCTGTCCTTTCCACAGTGCTGGGTAGACACCTAGTCACATGCTGTTTCCACACGTGGGACAGGATGCCACGCTCTGTCTACCTAGGGACACATGGGACAACCCTTCCAGGTCACTTAGCCCTGACTGCCACTGTAGCTCTATGTGCAGTTTCTGTAGGACGGATTGAACAGAGAGGGTGATAAAGACCCTTGGGGAATGAAATGCTAAGACTGACCAGCGGGCAGTGGGGAGGAAAGGCAGAGAAGTCCACTCGGTGGGCATCTATACCCAGGAGGGCAGGAGGAAAACATGGTTTGGACTTGGAGAAAGATTCCATCTAGTTTCTGGTCCAGATTTATTTTGCTGGCTACCAGATTCAGAGGCAACTCCCAAATGATCTCTTTAGCATTCAGGGATATTTTAAAGTTATAAATGGTATCTATTCATTGAAAGTTGGGAAAGTATAGAGGGTGGAAATGTTAGCTGAACATAAACTCTTATCATGAGTCTACTATCTAATGAGGAATTAAGAAAGAAAGCCCATTTTGGATATGAAAAGTCTTCTCCATGTGCCTCACACATACCACAGGTACATGTGTTGAAGGCCTGCCTCACAGCTGCTGATGTACTATTGAGAAGTAACATGGAGGGGTGCTAACTTCACCAGCATATTAATGGGCTCACAGCCAAACGGGCTATTCAGAAGTGGGACCCAGTTGGAGGAAACAACACATCTCTAGGGATGTGACGTTGAAGTGTTTGTCCCTGCATCCTCCTGTCCATCACACACTCCTCACCATGATTCTGTGCCTCTCCTCAGGCTACAAACAACAGTGTCAGCTACCGTGTACCAAAATAAGCCCCTTACCCTCTGAGGTGATCGTGCAAGCGCTATATACGTTTATACTTTTTAGGTCTTCTACCTTGGCTTCCAACATAATTTCTTTCCTAATACGTGAAATCCGAGACAGACGGCAAGCAGGGTAGAGGGATGGGGAAGGTGTGCACGCTTGTGTGTCCATGCACAGTTGTGTGTGTTATAAGTATAGGGGAACTGTCATCATAGTTGTTAGCTAATATCAGGGAGATAAGCCCACATGGGCAGAGGAGAAGATATGTCACCAAAGGATTCCTTCCTCTCTTCTCTGCTGAGATTGTAGGGAGAGGGAAGGGTGCAAAGGAAGAGACCTGCTGCATTGATAATGGGTATTTAGAAAACATAGTGTTAAATTGACCATGGACTCCATGACGCCATCTCTACTGTGATGGACTGTATTCTTGAAACTGTGAGCCAATATAAGTCCTTCCTCAAGGAAGGAAGGAAGGAAGGGAGGAAGGGAGGAAGGAAGGAAGGAAGGATGAATGGATGGATGAATGGATGGATGAATGGATGGAGGAGGGAGGAAGGGAGAAGGAAGAAGGAAGGAAGGATAGATGAAGGAAGAAAGGGAGGGAGGGAGGAAAGAAGAAAAGAGGATGAAGGAAGGAAAGAGGAAGGAAGGAAGGAAGAAGGAAGGAAGTAAACAACCTGAATTTAATTCATGAGCAGTATTTAATTTCAAGCAAATAAAATGATGTCGTTTATGACCATCCAGGGTTCTGGAATAATTCTTTAATGTTTTCAGTCTTGGGAAATTTCATGTTTTATGACTACAGATAAAAATTGATTTAGATCTTGTTATAAAAATGGATAGAAGTAATTTAAGGGAAAAAATAATTTCAGCAAAACCCAAAGCAAATTGTGTCTACTTGTGGGACGATGTCCCCTGGGGCAGCACCATTTTCTTAGTGATCTATGGAGACAGTAGGGGAGAAAGAAAGGCACATTTAAACTGCAAACAACAGGGTATGTGTCTGCCAACCCTGGAGCTCAGCACTTTGGAGAATCTGCCCTGAAACTCATGGCTCAGGGAGACCAAGGCCACAGAGACACTACCTAATCTACAGGAAGTTTTAAATGCTTTTATTATTGTGCGTGCACACACACACACACATGCCTACATGTCCTCATCTGCAAAACAGGGATGCTAGGACAAGGACCGTGCTAAGAGTCACCCTCCCTTGCTCCCCACCTTCCTGTTTGAGACAAGGTCTCTCACGGGATCTTGGGTTCAGTGACTTGCCGGCCGCTGAGCAGGCTCTAGGCGGTGCCTGGCTGTCATTACTGCCCAGAGCTGGTACACAGGTGTTCCCCACTATGCAGCTTTGGATGTGGGCGCTGAGGGTCTGAGTTCAGGTCCTCAAGTTTGCACATCGTGTACTTCACCCCCGGAGCACTCTTCTCAGCACTTTAGGGAGTTTTGATTTGTTTGTTGTTTTAACTGGAGGACTGGGATCCCATCAGACAGTGAATTCTTATAAGGAACACATGGACACGTAATAAAACACTCACTGTTCTCTGTGGGGCCCATGGAATCAACTCCTCACCACTCTCAGGCTCCCTACTTTGCAGGTGAGGACGCTGCAGCAAGCTGATAAATAATGCTGCCAGGACTCCCATAAGGCAGCTGGGCCACAGGGCCTGGCCTGGCCCTTCTGCTTTACTGCCCAATGGCCGTTTGTCTCTCTATAAAGCCCTGTTCTGATCAGAAGCTCCCCTGCTGCTGCTGCTGCTGCTGCTGGCCCATTCTCATCCTTCCATTAGGTGCTGTGCCCCCATCAGAGTTCTCTGACTACAGGATCAGGCTGAATTGGAAGACAGATTTTGAGATCACCTATGCTTACTCCTGGTTCAAGCAAATTCTCAATGGTTTCTGGAACGAATGGGTATTTTTCTCGGCTGAGCCCAGGACAAAATCGTCATGACTTTTCCTGGAGCCCAGCTGGGCATTTCCAGTGAACACAGTCTGTTTAGGTTTTTGTCTCGCCTTCTGTGTGAGCAGGCAAGCATGAACATGTGTGCACGAGCCTGCCTCCACGGCCCCCCTTCTCCTCCCAGCAGTCTGCTCTATATTTAGAGGTATTCTTGACACACTCCTTAGGCTTTCTTTCTTGATTTAAGAACTCTAGAATATGTTTTCCATTTTACAGTAATAATCCCCATTCAGAGGGGAAAACGCTCTAATAGCTAACATTTATTGAGAGTGTGTTCAACACCCTGCTGAAAATTTTACAGATTATCTGCTTGAATTCTCATTGTGGCAATACTAAGTATTAAGAAAAATTGCCTAATACAAGGAACACTCGATTGTAGCAGTGAAGAAACCGAGTCGTAGCACTGTTCAGCAGCCTGCTGAGCTAGTGGGCTCTGCTTTCCCCGAGACTCGGGGCCTGTCCATCTCTGCACTGCCCCAAGTCCCCTCAGTGCCAAAATCAAGCACACTAAAATATCAAGTAGGGGGATACAGATCAGTGGTTAAGTCCTTGCCCCATATCTGTTCTTCCATTCCCAGCAAACGAAGAGCAGAAATCACTTACCAGGTGTGGGAATCTGCCCTGCATCTGTCCTGCACCTGCCCCCCGCCCCGTCTCAGAACCCCAGCTCCTTCCCTGTCCCTCCTGCCATCCTGTAGTTGCGTTCCTCCCTCCCTCCCTCCATATCTTCCTCTCTCCAGCCCTCCACTTCTTCCTCTGTCTCCTCTCTCTCTGCTTCCTTATGGTGTCAAATCCTCAAACCCATCATGTACCGCATGCTAACCAAGCACTCTACCATGATCCTACCACCCAGGCCCTCCCATTCTTATGACTGGACACATCCTTGCTTGTGTCCTGGGTAACTCTAACTGCTTGATTTCTACCCTTACTTCTGGGCTACCTGACTGTCTGATTACAGAACACAGTGCAACATTCCTGCGTCTTCTGCGTGCCTAACAGATCCCTGGGTCTGTCCCTGGCCCCTCTCCCTCATACCCGTGGCCGTCAGCGAGGCCAGGCTGGTGAGTGGTGCGCCCACACTCCCTTTGTTGCCTCGCGGTTCCAGACGGTTGGAAATCACTGACAATATGCTACAGTCATTGCTCACACAAATGCGCATCATATTGATCATACGAGAGGACGATGGCCAAGCCAGCATTTCTATTTCCAACTTAACAGTTTTCCCCACTTGTGATCATGCCAGCAAAACAGTGGCTTATAATGAAATATTTAAATCTTCTGCTTGGTATGTTTAAGTGAGAATCCTAGAAGCTTAACAGAGTTTAATGAAAAGAACAAGAACTGCCAAGAAACCTGCCTCGTGCTTTCTAACATCCTCAGAAAAATGGACAGAAGAGCTGACTCCACCTCAGCTCGTCTGTGCTGCTTCTCACTCTCCCATGTTCAGAGACGCAAATGCACACGCCCAGCATATGCATATATACCAGACACATACCAAATGCACACACCCAGCATAGGCATATATACCAGACACATACCAAATGCACACACCCAGCATAGGCATATATACCAGACACATACACAAATGCACACACCCAGCATAGGCATATATACCAGACACATACCAAATGCACACACCCAGCATACGCATATATACCAGACACATACACAAATGCACACACAGCATACATGCTGCACACATACACAAATACATATATAAGATACATGGCACAAATTTATACACACTATGTGTATAAATACCATACACATATAAAAAATGCATGCACATTCACATGCTTACATGCCACACACATATACAAATACACACACACTATATGTATATCATACACATACATAAATGCATGCATATGGACATGCATACTTATCATAAGCAGATACAAATGCACATACACATGCATGTATGCTATATATAGACATGTGTGCATATATACATCCATACATACCACATACGTATACAAATGAACACATAAATGCATACATATCCCACACATACAAATTCATATATAGACTAATGCACATGCACACACGCGAGCACACACAACCACATACACACACAGTTACTGTCTTAGTTAAGGTTACAATTGCTGGGATGAAACTCCACGGCCAAAGCAACTTGGGGAGGAAAGGATTTATTTTGCTTACACTTCATATCACTGTTCATCATCGGAGAAGTCAGGACAGGAACTCCAACAGGATAGACCTGGAGGCAGGAGCTGGTGCCGAGGCCACGGAAGGAAGCCACATACTGGCTTGCTTTCCATGCCTCAGCCTGCTTTCTTATAGCACCCAGGACCACCAGCCCCAAGAGGCTCCATCCACAGTGGGCTCCCCCGTCAATCATGAATTAAGAAAACGCCTTACAGCTGGATTTTATAGAGGCACTTTATCAATTGAGGTTCTCTCTTCAGACAGATAACTCTAGCTTGTGTCAGGTTGACATAAAACTATCCAGCACACACACAAAACTAGTGCTACCATCACTCAAAAGTTATACAGCAAAAGTCTCATTTAAATATCAAAAGGTGGTTGAATGAATGGAATGAATACATTCTGTGATTGTATGACTTTAGAGTGATGAACTCTAAAACTCACCCAGAAACCGGTTTCCCAATGAGACCACCTCGAGCCGCGTCCTGATTCCTCCAAGAGAGATGAGCTGGGAATGCGTATTCATCCGCAGAGTCGACAGCGCACACAGGCACGTTTACGGGGGCACTGAACATCCTTGTCACCCAACTGCCTTCTCAGGATACCCAAGTACTTTTTCTGGTCACCGCGGGAGGTGCCCTTTGGGTGTACACTCTCTGAAGCTTTATATTTCTAGATTATGCTGTACATATACTCAGTAGCCACCAACTCAAAGTGTCAGGTGAAAATAAAATGTGACCTGGAGAGCCAGCATGGTGACTTATTCCCGTGTCTCAGCCCTTGGGAGGCCAGCATCACATACAGAGCAATGCTAGCTGGTGTTGGCTAGTAATGAGACCTGGCGTTAATTGTCCCCCTCACAGAAAAGTGTTTATCTGCTCATGATTTAAAGACAGCTCTTACTGTTGTATGCTTGGGAGACACCCGCAGAGGCTGCTACAGCCCTCCGCCCTTGGCAGCAGCAGGGCCAACAGCACTCACTCTGGAGGTGTCTGTCCTTTTGCTCTATGTCACCCCCACCCTGCTGGCTCACATAATTCAAGAATTCTCCCAGAGGTACCAGTCCTTTAGCACGCTGGACAGCAGATACATCTCTGAATGTGTCCCCTAAGCCGCCTGGAGTCACTGTTCAGGGTCAGCGTCACTGCTGGGGACCCGGTACTGAGTTTTTGTTTTGTGTCAGTATGTATGTTCGTGTGTTCATGGATTTGAGTGTGGTGTGCACACGGAACAACCTTGGGTGTCAGTCATCGAGATGAGACGGATGGGCTCTCTTCGTTGTTGTCTGCTCTGTGTGTCAGGCCGGCTGGAGGACTCCCCTGCCTTTGCTTCCCGTCTCAGGTGTGAGCACTGAGACTAAGGAACAAACTCCCTGCTACAACCCCCTGCTCTCTTCACGTGAGTTCTGGGGACTGGGATTCAGGGCGTCGTGCTTGCACACAGAAGCATTCTCCTGATGACGTTCGACAACTCACTGACACGGTTATGCGGCAGTGACCTTTCTGCCTCCGGGTCAAGGAGGTCAGGATGACATCAGAACCACCAGAACACGCGAGAATAAGGCTGTGCAGAAGAATTCTTACACTCAAGGGTTCCCATGACGAAAGGGTAGTTGGAAATTCATGTACATAGTTATTTTTAATTATAATTATATGTGCATGTGAGGATATGTGTGAAAGAGTGGAGTATGTACACATGCCACAGCATGCACGTGAGGTCAGAGGACAACTTAAAATTTGTTTTCTTTATTCTTGAGAATTTTACATGTGGATACAATAAAATATATCCTCCACTTCTCTCCTCTAGTTCTACCTCATTCCTCCAGCATGCCCTGTCCCAACTTTACCATACATATATATTTTATATATGTAATAGATATAGAATATGTATATGTAAAGTATATTTATATAGGGAATATAAATATGTATATGTTTTAGTGTATATATACACATGTACACATACATATATACATAAACACACATATACACACATACATATATACAAATATATACACACATGTGTACACATACATATTTACATATATACACATACATATATATGCATATATGTATACACAGATCATATATATAAACCACCAAGTCCAGTTAGTGCTCCCATATGTACATGGGTATTGGACTGTCCACGGAACACGGGAACATGGTAATCCTATCAGTAACTATATCCTCAGAAAAGAGTGGTTCTCTATCCCTCCGATTCTATTAACTTCCAGCAGCTAGAGAACAACTTGAGGGAGTCAGATCTCTCCTGTTGACAGTTCTGGGCACTCCACCTCACCATTACATTTTTAGTTACCAAGCCATCTCACTGATCTTGAATGTTTTCATATTGGCTGGGTTTTTTTTTTAAATCATAAACCATCTATACATCCACATGAGTGACTGGCAGAAACAACGAGGTTCTTTAAAAACCAGTCAGTCCCTGAAAAGCAATATCTGAAATCTGTGGGCTGAGCTGCATGGAGGAACCACTTAAAAGCTGAAGCTACTTCAATGGAACTGTTCTTAAAAATAGTGAGATGGGGGTTGGGGATTTAGCGCATACTCAGTGGTAGAGCGCTTGCCTAGCAAGCACAAGGCCCTGGGTTCGGTCCCCAGCATCAAAAAATAAAATAAAATAAAATAAAATAAAATAAAATAAAAAAATAAAAAAAGAAAGAAAAAGAAAAAGAAAAAAAATAGTGAGATGGATCATATTCCCGTATATTAATCCTGTAAGAAATTACCCAAAGGACTTAATTTTCAAACGAATGAGTTGATAAGGAATGTTATAACTTTTGTATGATGAAAAGAAACATGAAAAGATTGAAAACAGTAAAAGTAACCTTGGCATTCTCAGTGGTGCTATTCATCATGAAAAATGAAAGCTGAGAATTCTTTGTCCAAGCAGTATGACTCATGGCATAATCAGCAGGGAAAGCTGGTTTTTACCAGACTATGTGTGGCCACACCATTGCATGCACAGCGCCAGCCTGTGGACACTTACCCGTCTCTGTCCCCCATACATGAGGTGCCCAAACTCTGTGACACTTAAGGATTTCAGGGGCTGTGTTAAGACTGAAGAGTTTGGGTGAGTTGGTAAATCGTTTGCCTTGCAAGGAGAAGCCAAGTTTCACTGCAGAGCCCACATCAAAGCTGGGCACCACAGTACAGATCTCCAATTCCAGTGCTGGGATCGGAAGAGACACGAGGATCTAAGGGGCTTTCTGGCCAGCCAGTTGAGCCACCTTAGTGAGCTCCAGGCTCAACAAGAGACCCTGTCACAAAGAACCGAGGCTAGATAGGTCACGGGCCCTGTGGGAACCTATTACCATTACTCTGCTACACGAACGAGCAACAAAATGACTCCTAATGACACTCGTCATATAGATGAGGTGCCACTCAAACTTATCAGAGGAGTTTCTTCTTGCAGTAAATGGAAATTAACACACGAACCCATAACTGTACAGAGACGAAGTAACTTTAGCATGCTCAGCCCTAAATGGGATGTCTACATCATAGCTGCCCAAAAGGCTATGGGATCTATGTGGAAGGAGCAGGAGGCTTGTAAGAGCCACAGGTGGCAGATGACTTCAAGGAGACCTTTCCAGACACGATGGGAGGCTGCACAGCAGAAGACTTGCACAAGCTCCTAGGACAAAACCCTAGTCCTGCCTCTAACCAAGGGGTCCTCGATTGTGCTGCATAAGAGAAAGTGGGTTCAGTGACGAAATGCTTAATGTTTCTCCCACGCTCCAGGGCAAGCCCCACACCCAGGAGTAATCAGCCAGCAAAACCTGGACTTCATGGGTTTTTACTTGTTTGTTTAGAGAGATAGAAAGAAGGTGACATTGGATGGTTAGGGAGTTGGGGGAAGCTCTGGTCTGGGAGGATTTGAAGGAAGGAATGAATATGATTCAGTACATTGTATCAAGTTCTCAAAGAGTAAATAAAAGTATTTAGAAGTAATGTAGAAAACCATAAAAAAGACATCTAGTGTCAGCCTCTGGCATGTGTGCACACGCACACGCACACCTACCCACACTAACATGTACACACACACTCACGAAAAGTCGAGGATTTCCCCTCCTCCCTGAGAACTACACATGAAATGAGCAGCAGAGCGTGCCCAGAAGTCTGTGCTCCTGAGGCGGAGGAGGAGGAGGCTTCAGTTAGAGGAGTTACCGGTCACCTCCTGTTATTCTGCCTGTTATTTGCCCCTGAAGAACGTAAACTTGAAAAAACGTCTTCTGGTTTATACCCTGAAGGAAAGGCTGTATGCCCTCACATCACAGCGCTGGACCCCGAGGACACAAGGCTGGAACAGAAGGGGGAAGAGCTTTGTAGAGATGGGTTTCTAACAGGAAGGTGTTATGGGAAGTTGAGTTCTTGACAAATCAGGACATAATTGAAGTCCTTACGACCTGTGGTTCAGCCTTGAATTGTTTCTTGCTGTTATTCCCAAGTGGGTCTAACATCAGGGTGCCAACAGGTATGTGCATGCAAGGGGGGCTGCCCTCTTCCAGATCTGACCGGGAAGAATGAGCAATAGGTTAAGGCATTATCTGCTTCTACACACATTTACTTCAGCAACTTTTAATTCACTACTTCAGTCAAAACCAAACATAACTTTATGTGCAAAAATGAAAGATGACAGTCACAAGCATCGTTGTGGGGGAAGCCACCCCACATCCAGGGCCTGCAGCTTAGGTGTCCTGTGGTTCCTGTCTGCTGGGACAACGGGGCAATGTGGTGATTCCCCGTGTAGCAATGCAGAGATGCACTACAGGGCATGGGAGACAAACAGGTCACGTATGACTCAGCACGACAGATCACGTATGACTCAGCATGCTAGCAAATTCTGCTTCCAAGTGTGAATTAAAATACAGATTAGACTTTTGAGTTAGTTTTTTTCCAGGCAAACAGATGTTTCTTGGGGTGGGGGGAGAGAAGTGAAAATAAAATTATCTTTAGATTTAATATCGGGGGCAAGTTAATTCCCCAGAGGATCTACTTAGCCTGTGCAGTAATCTTTCCTTTTCTTTTTTAAAAGACAGTGTCTGGAACAGCCTAGGCTAGCTCAAATTCATTGTATAGCAGACATAGTCAGAGACTCCTGATCCTTCCTCCCCACCTCTCAAGTGCTGGGGTTACAGAGGTGCTCCACTGTGCTTGGCTGCTCTCTTTCAAAACAAAATCACCCATCCAGGGGCACCAGAGAGTGATGGGGAGAGGTATAGACACCACTGTGGTCTTTCCTCTACTGTATACTTTAAGACAACACTTCCCAAGTCTGACCACATTGAAAGCAAGGCCCGCCTTGTTTTCTGGTGGCCCAGGAATCCCGCACTGTATAGCACATCTTACTAAAGGATGATTCTCCCAGCACTAAATAAAAAAAGCCAGGTTCATTGTTTAAACATTGTTCAACTTTTCATTTGTTCGCCTGTATCCCAGAGGAGAACTGTGGGAAAGTAGGACAGTAAAATAGAGGTAGGTGACAGGAGAGGACTCCACCCTTTGCCCCTGGGAAACTCCACACTTCCAAAATCTAAGGCTCAGCCAGTTCATGCTCCTCGGTCACTGCGCATGCCCTGTCACGGCAGCAGCAGTGCAGGGTTTAAAAAATGCATTTAAAACTAGGTGTATAGTTAAATGTTTAAAACCGTGTGTATATTCCTGCATGAGTTCATGTGCCTGGGGAATAAAGAAGATGGCCTGGGTCCTCTGGAGTTTATGAACCACTCAAGGGGGTTCTGGGAACCAAACTCAGGTCCTCTGGAAGAGCAGGAGATGCTCTTAACCACCGAGCCACCTGCCCAGGTCCATATTTTAGGTGGTTTTGTTTGAGACAGTGTACAGACGTATGCAATGTAGGGTGGCCTAGAACTCACAAACCTGGCCTCTCCAATCTTCCCACGGTACACTTGCCTGGCTTCGCTCTCAGTGCGTGCAGCACCACTGAATCGATCCTACGATGTCTACCTCACACGAGCACGATGTGCACCAGAAGACAGAACTCTGCTGGCAGGGGCACGTGCTTGCCTCCTCCAGCCCAAAGCTCTGAGTGCACACCCACTTCGGGCGGCCATGAACGGCAACTCCAACTGTAAGAGGAGTCTCTTGAGTTCTGCAGCTACCTACGTAGCCCCGGATGCTTAGTAACTCAGCGACTATTTTAGATATGCATTGGCATAATCTGCTTACGTGGGAGGTAACTCATGTACTGGGTTTAAAATATACAAATGCTCTGTCAAGCCATCAGCTCAGATGGCTCAGGGAACTAGGATCTGAGCGCTCCCTGCCAGACAGTGAACTATTTCCACCGGGACCCCCATTTTACTACCACCCCACAGATCCTATTAACTATGTGGTCCAGCCCACTTCCCCACTTGAAAGGGTTCACATCTGAATAAACATAAGCGGAACACCACTGAAATTGCTTTTGCTAGAAGGGACAGTGAAAAACACAAAAGACCCAACTTTGACCTCAGACAGGTCTTAAAATGATCGCTGGACGGATGTCATCATACACATATGCCCAGAGCAGATCTTCAGGAAGCCCATGTGATTTGGCAAAGGGTTTAATAAGTAAATTATTGTAATATTCCAATCTCTCACTATCAGTGGTGTTGATAAAGTATCTTCAGTGTTGTTGAGCCAGTCATAACCAGATCTGCCCTTCAAATCTGCACAGCCCAGAGAACTTGCACTGTATAAATCAAGTGAGCAGACCAGTGTGGAAAATTCTGATTCCACCCACTTACTCCCCCGGCCCCCCTTTCAAAGTGGTACTGGCTCTGATCAGGCACGTTGGGCAAGTTCCCTACCACTGAGCTACATTCCCAGAGTTCCCCACCCTCTTAAATTTTTGTTCTGGTTTTGACACAGTCTTGATAAGTTGCCCAGGCTGGGCTTGAACTCCCAAACCTGCCCACCTCTGAATAGAGTAACTCAGATTACAAGCCTGTACCACCAGGTCCAGCTGAAAATGTTTGATGGTGACTTTTTTGTTTTTTTTTTTTTTAACTTTTTCTTTGTTGTTGCCCTAGTAAAACGTTATTTGGGAGAATGGGCAGCAGACCCAGGAGTCCTAGTTTGCTGACTTCTGACCACCATCTTTACATATTCATGGCGTTCGACTATCCCTGTTCAGGTTTTGATGTTTTTTGGAAAAGTGCCCCCTTTGTAAGCCATCTCAGCCTTGAACACAATATGCTTCTACTTCAGCCTCCCAAGTGCTAGGGAAACAGTGTGAGCTGTTTTCCTTGGTCTAGTTTTCGGTTCGTGGTTTGTTTTGTTTTTGTTTTTCCTTTAAATGTAATTGGTGTTAAGTTATTACAGATTGAAAGCAGGTGTTCTTGTGGATTTCGACTCCAAGCTGTAATCCCGGTTGGAGACTCCCAGCATTTTCCCTTCCTTTCTCTGTGAGTACTTGGGCTCAGACTCAGATCCCTCACAAGTGCTGCACCCCAAACTATGCACCCCTTCACATCTTCTAACTCACATCTTTTACGGCCATTTGTTACTTACAGATCAGAATTTCTTTAACTAGAGATCTTCGCTGTAATCCTAGAATCCCCCTTCCTTCAGAGCCACTGCACCAGAAGAAGCAGCTAGAAAGGAACCAGGAGCTCTGAGTGGGTACAGAAAGGGGAGTCCTTCAGGGAGGCAAGAGTTCAAAGCACCCAAGAATCTAGAGAATGTGACCAGAGTTGCTAATAATCCTATGTCCATGGGTAATGCAGTTGGCCTGTCTGGGTTGATTGGGTTGTGGATCTTCACAGAACGTGTTAGGGGCACTTGACACCTATGAGGAAAATCACACAAATCCTTCTATGTGTCTTTCAGTGCTAAAATCTGTGTGTCAGCCCCTCTCTGAAGCTTCTTTGAGATGAATACTTCATGACTTACAGAAGTGCCACAAGAACCAAGGAGGGGCAGAGCAACACACACAACCAAATGAAGACTAAGCCAGTGTGATCCAACCAGTGTCTTTGCTTTAGGTGTAAAAGCCACGGAATCAGGACTCGTATAGCAGAAAGAAGGAAGGAGGCCGGGCCAGCCGTCTCCTAGCTGTGGATAGGAAGCTCTGGGAATCTGGAAGACAGCTTGAGAGGAGGCAATTGCTGAACAAAGGACTAGAAGGCACTCCCTGTAATCACGTGCGATGAACAGCCTTATAAAATGATGTATTTGTACCTGTTCTATATGAGAGAAGGCAGGTATTCCGCCATGGGATCCTACCAACCCATCAACACCTGCCGTGCAGAGGGCGGAGCCTGCCCGTAAACACAGATAACAACGAAGCAGATTACTTTTGCTCAGGCTGGAGGTGAAGCTTGGGGGATAGGACATGTGCCTACCATGTACAGGGACCCAAGTTTGACCTCTGAACTATCAAAAGAAAACAAAAACGATTGTAGCTGCTGTGATACCATGGGCAAATGGTGAATGGAAACAACAAGAAAATCGAGGAAAGCATTCAATGAGTCTGCCTCTTTAAATTATGTTGATGAGAAAAAGTTATATGTTTGATGTATGAAGGTGTTGGGATGGGGAAAGCGCAGGTTTGATTCTTTCCATAAAAGCATATATTCCTCCATCAGTACTTTCATACAGAAAAGAAGATTCAGAAGCAATTTTACGTTTTCCAGTGGCCACATGGGAAAAATAAAAATAAGAAAAATTTGCCTGAAATAATATTTCTATTTAACTCAAATATCGCTGCAACATGAAAAGAAAGTGATATAAAAATCAATTTTACACAGTTTTCTTGGTTCTATGTCTCAAAGTTTAGTGTGTAATGTATGCCAAAGGCGGGGAGGTGTCAATACAGACTGTCCTTTCTTTGGGTGCTCAATAGCTGCTTGTGGCAGCTGGGAACTTTAAGAGACCAAGCAGGTAGAGAGAGCAAAGCAACCTATGGAATTGGCTTTACATTCAGGAGATGCATAATGAGAGTCGAAATCATGGACTGGAGGAATATTCATAGAAAGATAGGCTAGGGAAGTCTCCAAAGGAGACATTAACTGCTGTTCATTCCTAAGCTATGCAGTACCCATAGGAGGTGAGTGGAAGATTCCATGGGGCATCAACAGACTAAGAGAGTGGTTAACCTTTTATCTTCTACAGCTACCCAAAGGCCAAGTGGATCCAGAGCTCTACAAAGGCTTGAACCTCGCAGAACATCAGACTCTGGAAAGACCCAGGCACCTCCACTGAACAACATAGAAGAAAACCAGTCGCTTAAGGCATAGGCTAGTGGTCCACAAACCCATGCCCGTGTGTGCCAAAGTTTAGTACCTATACATCTATTTGAGTGTACACACCTATACATTCTTGTACATTGTAGTGCTTCAAGGGATGCACATGAGGAAGGAGGCTGGAAGTTAACCTTGGCTGCCATCCCTCAGGAGCAGGTTTTTGGAGACAGGGTCTCTCATTGGCCCAGAGCTTGCCTGATGATCTGGTCGGCCAATGAGTCCCAAAGGTTCACCTATTTCTGCTTCCCTAGCACTCGTGTTCTAGCTCCATTTTGTTGCTCTGATAAAATAATCTGACAAAAAGCAACTTAGAGGAGGAAAGGGTTTAGTTAGCTCATTTTTCTAGGCCACAATAAAACATTGAAGGAAGTCGAGGCAGAACTCAAACGTGATCCTTAGAGGAATGCCATAGAGGAACGCTGTCTGCCCGCTGGCTTGCTTGAAGGCTCATGCTTAAGTTATATTTCTTATACGACCCAGAAGACCTGCCTAGGGACGGCACTGCCCACAGTGGGCTGGGCTTTCTAATATGTATTACAGTCAAGACAGTCCCTCACAAGCACGCTGTTTGATCTAGGCAATTCCGCAGCTGAAGTTCTCTCTTCCCAGGCGACTACGGCAGACCACTGGGCTCATAGGAAAGCCAGGTGTTCTATGTGAGTTCTGGGAATTGGACTGCGCTTTTGTGGCAGGCGCCTTACCAGTTTAGCTATCCCCACAGTTCCCAAGACCTTTTGGGAGAAAACATAATAACCCCGAATGGAAAATTCCACATCACGAAAGTTTGTTTCATCCATAGAATTATTAAAAATATGATACAAAAATGATCCTCAGGACATGTGTGTAAAAATTATATATATGAAACGTAAATGAATTTCATGTTGAAATATGGGTCCCCTTCCCCCATATAGCTCATTAGATATAGACAAATATACTAAAATTCAAAAATGTGCCAAATCAGAAATACTTCTCTCCTATGTACTTCGGAAGTAAGTCCCTCAAGCCGCATTAACTTCCCTCTTATATAGGAAGTTCAGAAAGCAAACCAACGTGAAATGCCACCAGACCAGGCCACTGACCTGCCAGACAGGGACAGGGCCAAACCCTCCCAAGGACAGGGTTTGGACCTTTGCATATATTTTGGACTTAACTCCTCGTCCAGCAGCGACTGTCTGCGGTTGGTGTCAGTGGTAACAGAAGGTGGGAAGGAATACAAGCAGGTACTATTTTAAAAGAACGAGAATTGTAGAGTCGTACCCTTGAGAACTTCAGCCACTGTGACCATGTGACCCTGCGTCACCTTAGCGCTTTGGAGTCACACCTGCCCCACAGCTGACTGACTGACAGGACCATAATGCTTTGTGGATAACACATAAACCTACGTTATAGCCATTTCATTTTTATTATGGAAATTGAATCAGGTAACCAAGAGAAACACTTTTCTACCTTTTCCACCCCAGTTTTCAAATTATTTCATATACTACTAGGTGGTCAAGAGAGATCTGAAAAACTACCATACCAGTCTCCATAACATTTTCACAATAGCTATGATTTTTATTCAGTCTTTTCTATTGAGGCTATAAACATTATTTTTTCTCTCTCCATCCTCCTTTCTGTCTGTCTCTGTCTCTGTCTGTCTGTCTCTGTCTCTCTCTGTCTGTGTGTGTGTGTGTGTGTGTGTATGTGTGTATATATGTGCACGTGTGTGCGTGCACTAGCCATGCATGCCATGGTATACACATGAAACTTAACGAACAACCCTCAGGACTCTCTCCTTCCACCTTGACATGAGTTAAACCAAGGCCTTAGGTGGTATTATTATTATTATTATTATTATTATTATTATTATTAATTTCACCTTGCTTGCATCATTTTTAATTTTTAGATTGGGTTTCATTCTACAGTCCCTGCAGGCCTTGAGCTCGCTATGTAGCCCCACTTGCCTTGAATTTGTGACCCTCTCCCTTGGGCGACAACAATGGAATGACAGGCACATAATGCATGGCACTCCAAACTTGACTTATGGGCATGTGCTCCACCCCAGCTTGTGGAAGCCAGGCAGCCACGGCCCTGGGCAACCCGTGCAGGTCATATCTTGCACTTGGCAGTGGCCATTCCACGCTGTTCTTCTGAGAATCCCATGCATGCACTCGTGAGAATGACATCCCTTTTGCAGTTACCTTGATTCGGGGTATTTGGTGAGGGTGGCCAGGCTGCTGGTGTACATGTGGCCGCCCACGTCGATGTGGACGGGAGCATTGGACTTGGTGAGCTGTGCTGGAGTTGGAATGCCTTGGTTGTTCAGTGGCGATGCGGGGGATCTAGTGATCAGAGGTCTTGACATATTGGGCCGACTGTCCTACGGAGAGAGAAGCACATTTTTGATATGGTTTCTGTCGTTACTGTAACTGGGAGACAGCTCATAAGAAATGAGTGAGTGCCAATGGTGACCAATTGCAATAAAAGCCGGGAAACAGCAGATTCTCTCACCTTTGCTCTAATGATTTATTAGCAAAACAAACCCCCTGCAACAGAAAAAAGGAAACTTCATGTGCTCGGGATCAAGTTCTGATGACTTTCCGGGCTTGTTATACAAGTGATTTTTCACATTATGCAAATAATGGAGGCTTGTGGAGAAATCCTATTCATTTCAAATGAAAAGATAATCAGTGCCTAAAACAATGCACACCCAAATAAAACACGTGTGGTTTATACTTGTCTCTGAAAACTCCTCATTGCTATGCACAAGGAACCAGAGCAGACCGTCCGCCATGTGTGTTCTGTAAGACGGTTTCCTACAGTTCCATTTTGTCAGTCACTAAAGAGAACGCTGTGCAGTTCTGTCAGCTGTTGGAAGAGGTACCGTGGGCTTATCACTCAATAGACTTTTTTTTTTAAAAAATCAGATCCCCAGTTCTCTTCCTTGGGATCTGTGACTCTGGGGTGCTTCAAACAACAGAACCCCCAAGTGATAAATATGTTCTCAGAGCTCACAGACAAGCTTCTTTGCTGTGCTCCTGACCTCTGGAGAGAGCAGGCCCCCTAGGTGAGGATGAAGCAATGCTGTCCCCATGATGTGTAGTCACAGCAGCAGGAAGTATGATGTAAGCAAACAGACCAGGATGAGGGCAGCATGCGGGACGTGCTGTGGCCGTACAGGGACATGTGCAAGGAACTGCACTCCAAGAACAGAGAGGAGGCCAGTCATCCCGTGATACAGCATAAACGCTTAGACATTGCGGCTGACTCCCAGCCATAGGCAGTTACATCAAGTTTCTGGCGCTCCACAGGGGTCAGCTATTTAGAGTCACCAATTCGATGATCTAATTGGTGATCAATTGAGGACAGAACTGAAAGAGCATTCTGCAAGAGTGGCCACACACACACCCTCAAGTCTGTAATTTAGACAGAGACTGTTTGCAAACACAGTGCGTGACAAAAATAGTGCTGGGTATACCAAGAAGATTCTGGAAAATGGCTCTGATGGAGATTACAGAAGGAAGTTGCTCAGCCTTGAAGTACCACATGATAGAATATATATTTGCAAAAGCCATAGGTTTCTTGATCCTGGAACAGCTTGAAGAGCTACCTGGAGCTTAACCGGTAGACCTCTTAGTGAAGGCACAAGTCCAAGTGAGACTTCGACTGGGCCTGCTTTCCCAGGCAGCCGCTATGAAGGGGGGTGGAGAAGGATGGGAGGGGGGGGATGGCGCCTTTCACAAAACCTTTACCATCTGTGTGGTGCCCTTCTGCATGCTACATGAAACAGAGCCCAGAAACTGTCACTTGGAGAGAGTTCATTTCTCAGCTCCTAAATCAGGTGGCAAATTCATGGGTATTCACTGGAGTATTCTTTACCGTATTTTTCAATAACGCAAAATAGAAATTAAGAACACAAAAGGGTGCTTGGAACACATAAGGAAAAGGAGCTGAAAGGGTTATTAGGCAGAGGAAAGAAAAAAACTAAACAAAATCGCAGATGGCAGAACATATTAAGGTTAAAAAGTGCCAGAAGTAGCAATCGCAGTTCCGGGAGACAGAAAATATACTTTACCCTTACAAAGTGATCAAGGCCTGTGGAGATGCAGTAAATAAGCTGTGTGGGCATGAGGACTGCCGTTAGAGTTCATACACAGCCGGGCCTGGTAGCATGCGTCTGTAACCCCCCGTGTTCCTACTGTCCCCTGAAAAGAAGCAGGAGACTGCCTGGGAGATTTTGAGTGAGCCAGTCTGGTGTACGACCCAGTCAACAAATGACTCATCCTAGGTAGCATTACTATGGCTGCGGTGAGACATCTTGACCAAAAGCAAGTTGGAGAGGAAAGGGTTCATTTGGCTTACACATCACTGAAGGAAGTGAGGATAGGAACGCACACAGGGCAGGGACCTGGAGGCGGCGATGACACAGAGGCCAAGCGATGACACAGAGGCCAAGGAAGGGTGCTGCTTATGGGCTGTTCTCCATGGCTTTCTCAACCTGCTTTTTTATAGAACTCAGAATCACCAATCCACAAAGGGTAGAGCCCCCCAGCCCCATCAATTACCAATTTAAAAAAATGCTCTGCAGGTTTGCCTGCAGCCCAATCTGTGGAGGCATTTTCTCAATTGAGTTTCCTCCTCTCAAACGACTTTAACTTGTGTCAAGTTGACATAAAGCTACCCAGCACACCTGACCCCTTGTTAACGTGGCACGAACACATCCCTGTTAAGTCACAACCTTTCCTGTCTCTGTTCATCCCCAAGACTGCCCATTAGCATTGATGTCACAGTGTAAAACATTTTCAGACTCAGAAAGTCCCATAGGCCATACAAATTCAAACACTTAAAAAATTCACTCTTTTAAAAATTCAAGCTTTTTAATCGTGGGCCCCTGCAAACTAAAAATAGATTAAAAAACAAGTTAAATATTTTCTTTTCAAGAGGGAAGAACCAGGGCACAGTCACAATCAAAGCAAAATCAAATTACAACTGTTCAAGTAATTCAACGCCCAATGTCTGGGATCCACTCTCGATCTTCTGAGCTCCTCTCAAGGGTTTGAATCACTTCTCTGGGTGGACTTGTCTGCAGTATGCGTGGCTTGTTCTGGGCTCTGGCTGCCTGTGTGCGCTCTGGTGCTGATGGTGGTGCTGGTGGTGGTGCTGGTGGTGGTGCTGGTGGTGGTGGTGGTCATCCCATGGTATCTCTACAATGCTGGGGTCTTTTGCTACAACTAGGCTGCACTTTTGCCAATAGCCTCTCCTGGGCTCTCTTCAGGAACACAGAGCCAGGCCTCAACTACTCTCTATGGCCCCTTCAAATCCAGTACCACTTGGGTGACTCTTTCACTACCAAGTTCAGCTCCCTGAAGGAGGTACAACATTATCCACCTCTGGAACACAGCATCTGTGTGGCCCTGAGAAAACGCTTCTCAGAATTCAAGGCAATGATGCCAATCTCTTCTTAATCACAGCTGATTCTTCAGTCCCAGTTGACCAGCATCCATTGTCCCAGAAAAGCCCAGGTTTGACTATAGTGGTTCTGGTCTTGTATTAATCACAGCCGACTCCAGCTCCAACGGAACAGATAACTGCAGATTCTTCATACAAATGGTCTGGTAGAATCTTTGCTTCCCTCTGACCCATCACAAGCCAGGCCTCCATTGTCACAGTGATCTCAACACTCCAAGCTCCTTCATAACAGCTCTCTGGGCTCTCAATACTCAATGGCTCTTCTAGCCCAAAGTTCCAAAGCCCTTCCACAACCCTTCCCAAAACAACACAGTCACAGCAGGACCCACTATCCTGGTACCAATTTCTGTCTTAGTTAGTGTTACCATGGCTATGATGAAGCATCCTGACCAAAGCAGGCTGAGGAGGACAGCGTTTATGTGGGGCACCAGGAAAGGAAGTCACAGCGGGAACCTTAAAGCAAGAATTGATACAGAGGCCATGGAGAAAGAACACAGGATCACCAGCCCAGGGGTGGCCCCACTCACAGTGGGCTGGACCTTCCCGCATTAATTACTAATTAAGAAAACGCCTTTCCGGCTTGCCTGCAGCCCAATCTTACGGAGGCATCTTCTCAATTAAGGTTCCTCCTTCCTCTGTTCCTATACCCCGAGTTCAGCTGAAATAAACCTAGCCAGCACAGGGACCCTTCCTCAAGGAAGGCTGGAGGTCGAGGACTAAGTCCCCAAGTTGCCCTCTGAGTTCCACATGCATGCTGTGACTTGCATATGCACACATCCACAGACTCACACACGCGTGCAAATATCATATCCCCCACCTACACATCACACCCACACGCCTCACAAGGCAATAAGAAACCACTTTTAAGAGATACCTATTATGTGGCTTCCTATTAGAAAGTGACTACACAACACACATCCACACACTAGCATGCACACAGGCTGGTGCACACACACACACACACACACACACACACACACACACACACACACACACACGCACACCTGTTACAATTCAGACCATCACAGCACTGCAGAGTCTGTGGAGCGTTTCAATTGGACACATTCTCTATGCTGCCCGAGGGTGCTCTGGTGGAAATGAGCAGATTTGCAGGGTTAATACTGTAGTTAGACTGTGACCTCATTCAGCTCAGCTCCAACACTGCCAGGTCTGCACAGAAGAAGGAAAATTCAAAGCATAATTGATTGGTTAAGGATTCCAGACTTCCGGGTATCCACCATTTACATTGTAGATCACAAATGGGTGGCTGCCGCTAAGTTTAAAATGAAGCCAGCATTTCTTCGTCTGGGCATGGGGTGGGGGCAGGGCTTAGTCCGAAAGCGTAGGGATTAGACTTGGTCTTCTGAGCCTTCCTGGGTTTTCCCTAGACTCTTGCCCCGTCCCAGTGTATCTCGTGTCCAGCACCTGCTCCCTTAGGTAAGACCTTTAATTTTTCCTTTTTGTATTCGTGCTCATGTACATGTATGAGGGTGTGCATGTGTGTGCAAATGCACGTAGAAGCCGAAGGCCACCCTGGAGTTGCCATTCTGAGGATATCTTACGCTTTGCTCTTTGAGACGGACTCTCTCATGCATTTGGAACTTGCCAGGTAGGCTTGGTGAGCCCTAGGGCTGCTTCTGTCTCAGCTTCGCCGACCCTGGGTTTGCAAACTTGTGTCAGCAGCACAATCTCATGTGGGCTTGGGGGATTCGAACTCTGGTCCTCAGGCTTGCAAGGCAAGTACTTTACTCACTGAGCTCCCAGTGAGATCCAAGGCAGAGGTGGCCAGATACAGAGTGGATGCTCCCTCCTCTTTATGTAGACACTGAATACTTAGACAGAACTGATGCTACCCACCGCACAACAGCCGTCTCCCCAGAAACCTAAAGAGGAAGTCAGGGCATGGGAGCATGTTCTGAAAGCTGATCACACAGAAAACTTTCTGAAAACACCTTTCTGTAAGCTATGCAGCTATTGTCCTGTCCTGTGGCCTACACCCCTTCCTTCCTCCCTTCCTCCCTTCCTCCCTTCCTCCTTTCCTCCCTCCCTCCGTCCGTCTGTCCCTCCCTCCCTCCCTCCCTTCCTTCCTCCCTTCATATTGACATCTCTGGGTGTCAGGGATGGTACGAGGTGCTGGACAACACAGTGAAGTCTAAGGAAAGCCTGCTCTGGACTGTGGGTCTCTGGGGAAAAATCAGCAAGCGACTGTGACTCGGGAACAAGAAGGCCAGATGACATGCAGCATCATGGAGAATCACTTAATCCCGGAGTGCAGTTGGGAGGGACAGTGGAAAGGTCCAGGAGGCAGCATAACCCGAGCCCCAGTGTCTAAGATACGGACAAGACTGGCTCACTAGCAGGAGAGCTCCCAAGAGCTTCACTGAAGTCTGGGAGAGGGAAAGCTACACACTAGGAGCTGTTATTTCATTACACCAGGTTTCAACCACTCACGTGTCCCATCCTTCAAAAAGTTTCAATAGAACATCCTTATGCCTGGAAATGGGGATGAGGGAGAAGCAGGAGCTAACAGTTTGCTCTCTGGGCTCGGTGGAACTGTCTGTAGCAGTGTGATGTTGCTCACTGTGGAGCCTGCTGGGCATCTGAGGCTTGTCCTGCACCACGAGGCTGACCTCGAACTCCCTGAATAGCAACATCTGGGCTTGAACTCCTGCTCTTCCAGCCTCAGCCTCCTGACTGCCAGGATTACAGGTTTGTATTACCCTGAAGTTTTAATTGTAATTCATTCGAATTCATTTGGATTTTATTTTAAATCACCTCCGTGGGCCCTGGCTGTCATTGTGGGTGACGGAATATCGTGGGCTTGACTTTTTCTTCCTACGTTGGAAGAGCAATTCGCGACACGTCTAAAGTTTCCGTCGCGGGC